>NW_028289142.1:0-197793 GCF_059628265.1 Tinamus guttatus
TCATTAAAGCAAAAAAACAACAAGCAGAATTTTGCTCGGTTTACTTTTAGTTTGGTGGCATCTGCTGAGACAGCAAAAACACCATGGCTTGTTCCTGAGCACTGGAGGCGGGGGGGATTGTGTCTAGGGCTTTTCCAAGCCGTGTCTTTGCACAGAGCCATCTTAGAATGTCTTCTTTTGAAATGCAGAGCTCAAGGCCTTTAAAGAGAAAGAGAGCCCTGCAAGAGGACCCAAAACACGCCAGTGTCCATGAACGGGGTGCTCATTCTCCCAAGAGGAGGTGCTCTCACAACCTGCAAAGCAGCAAACAAAACTGCCCTCAGCAGCACTACTGCAATGGGAACAGCTGCACATCCCGCCGTAGTGACAGAAACTACACAGAGAAGGACAGAAGCTCCGGGAAACGTCCTCGCTACCCATCCCAAAGCAGAGGACAAACAGAGCAAGGCAGGTCACACGTGCGTTCTTGCAAAAGCAGTTGGCTCCACCTGCCATCCGTGTCCAGAGGGCAACATGGGCATCGCTTCAGCAGCCACCGAGCAGATTCTTGGCTCTATTCAGGACTGGAGCAGCCCTCTGGAAAATGCTCTCCTCCAAGACAAGCACCTGCAGCCGTGCCCCTTCCTTCTGCTCTTGAGGGCTCCTCCCAGAAAACTCAAGAGCCGAGAAGCAGAAAAAGAAGACATCCCCATGCAGAAGGGGAAGCTGAGAACGAAATGCAAAGGAAACGGAGAAAGAGTGAAAAAGGACATTTCATCACTTTGTACTTCTTTCTCCTCTGCCTCTTCCTCTTCTCTGTCCTCTTGGCCTTAAGGAGCACTCAGTAGTTCAGATCCCTTGGGTAGGTGGATGAAATAAAGGCAGGAAAGCAACTGCTGAGTTGTGTGTGATCTTTGGGACTCTTCACAGTATGAAATCTCACCGTGAAAAGAAGTGGCGTTTCTTTCCCACATCTTTTCCCTCTGGCGCGTGTTGTTAAAGGTGCCAGAAATATCAAGGGGTGGCAAAGATGCTGCTGGTGCGCAGGGCCTGGTGGTGGCAAAGGCCCAAATGGGGCACCAGGCAGGAGTGCGAGAAGCAAGTCTTTCTGCACCTCGGGCAGCTCAAGCATCAGAACTCCTTGTCTAGTTCGCTGCAGACTCTACTGTGGGTCAATTGGATGGCACTAAGTTTGCCACTAAGGGGGCAAATGGAGGGAGCGGCCCTGTCCTTGGCAGAGCCTTCAGCAGGGAGCAAGTCAGAGCACGCTGGCACTGCTCATGCACGGGCCCTACTGCTAAAGCATAGCGGCCTCAGGTTTCTCTGCTCATTCGCGGACACACGTCAGCTTGTGCAGAGGCTCCCAGAATGAAATAAAAGCTTCTTGGCCTTCCAAGGTCTTCACACAGTCTTGCTCGGAATGGCTGCCGAAGGGCTCTTTCCCTGGTGCCAGTACTGCAACATGAGCCGACTGCTTTCCCTCCACACCTAGAGAGAAAGCCTGGAAAAGGGCCCTGCTCTAGGAGCGCGGCGTTGTGCTCTACAAGGCCGTGGGAGAGTGTGGCGCACAACACAAGAGGGAAAGAGAAACCTCACACCAAGGAGAACAAGCCATGTCAAAGCGCCCATGAGGGATGGTGACTCAAGTCTCACCGTGTAAAGAAGAGACGTTTCTTTCTCACATCTTTTCCCTCCAGCGTGTGTCGTTAAAGGAGCCAGAAATATCAAGGGGTGGCAAAGATGCTGCTGGTGCGCTGGGCTTGGAGGTGGCAAAGGGCCCCACTTTCCAGGGGTTAAAAAAACAACCTGCAGCCCCCTGCCTCTCCATGGAGTCAGCAAGGGGTGATTGCACTGACAAAAGTGTTCTGTCCATAACATTCTGCAGATATGGGGTGGCAGGGGAGATGTCCACAATGCCCTGAGATATCTGTTGCTGCCATTGCCTTTTTTTCTCTACTGCGTAACCCTCCACCTCCAGCCCTAGGCGGGTGGCCTGACTTTGCCTAGGTGTCCCCTGCATTGCCCCCTTGGAGAGATGGGAGGAGAAGGATGGAGCTCCTGGTGGGGCTGACCAGAGGATGCTTTTCCTCCTGACCATATATCTGGCTGTAGCCTTGAAGGTCCTGCTGCCACAACCTGTGGGCAGTGAGTAGTGAGCTGCTGGGGTGCGGCTGGATGGCTGGGATCAGGGTCATGGTGTGCTGGTCCCATAAAGAGGCAGAGCTTGCAGGTCGCCAGAGGGGCTACAGCTCTGCCGCTGGCACAAAGCTTTTGGCTATCCCAGGTTCAGGGAGAGTGGGATGCACCTGCACTCGATGCTTGGGAGGCACATCATCTTTGCCAGGGGAGAAGGGGAAAGAGTTCTCTGGGCATGGAGCAGCACCATAGAAGTTGCATGTTTTGACAATACGATGCAGAGAGTGGTGGTTCCTCGCTAGTCTGACAGTATGTTGGAAGTGAGGGAATATAGGCCTGGCAGCTGGGACCTTAATCCCCTGACAGAGACAGTGTTGCAAAAATCAGCATCATTCCTGCTCCCTGAACCGAGGTGGACAACCAGCTTGTCATCAGTCCCCTGTTCCTTTAGGCGATGGTCATCAAGCCAGGGCGCACCTGTCTCGATGTCCTCCTGGGGACAGGCAGGTCAGCAGGAGCAGAAGGAGATGCTCCGACAGCTGTGGGAAGGATGAGCGTGTGTGTCTGCAGGAGGAGCGGGCTGGAGAGTCACTCTCGGATTCCTTGTTTAGGCACCTCAGTGGAATGCATGCGCCCAGGTTGGGGAGCACTTGTGTTCAGTCACAGTATGTTACTCTTCATTGTACATTAGCCCCTTTCAGAAGCCTAATGCCAAATTCTCTTAGTAGTTAACAGCGTTGGGACCGATGGCACATAGCTCTTCCACACTCTCAAATCTCCCTTACTCTTTCCGGTCTTGTTTGAAGACTCTCTCAAGAGCTCTTCTGTACTGAAATGCTTCTTTATACAGTATCATCGAGATCAGTAAAATGGGCTAAGCTGCTCCCCTTCAAGTTGCCGGCCCTCAGTACATTCTCCTATGAATGAATCAAATCCTGAAGGTAACTGGGGCAGTCTCATTTTGAGCTTCTTTTCACCCAAAGCTTTAAGAGAGTGGCGCAACCTGGGCAAATGCTGATTCTCTATTAAGCCTTGAAGCAATCTGAGAATTAGCTGAGAAAGTTGCCTAGTTCATGGAATGTTACTCTGACTGTTCTGCATGGAAGTATTAAATGGTGCAAAGAAAGACAGTTTTTGTTCAGTCATATGAGCAGCTAGCTAGCATAAGGTAGAACCTGATGCCCACAATGACACGGTGTCCTGCTAGCTTGTTAAGGGAGACAGTAAAATAATCCATAGGGGGTCAACCAATAAACTTTATTCACCAGTGCAAGATCTTTGTGCTAACGACATCCACCATTAAGTGGCACAATTGTTATGGGGCATAAGCTTTGTAATTAGCATCTTGCAATTAGTGCAACTGACTAAGGTATGCTGCTTGTCCCTGGTAAAATGCTATAGCGTTTCTTCACCATGAGCGTCCAGGAGATGACACCACCTTGCAAAGAGATGACAACTGCTAGCATATTTCTTCTCCCTGAATGTGCAGAGGACTCTCAACTGGCTACCCTGCATGGATAGAGGAGCGTAAGATCCAAACCAGGACAGGATCACAGCTTTACTTTCCCACCATCAATCCTTCTTCCCTTCCCAGACTGGTCACAGTGCAGCAGCTCCCCTGATGTAAGAGAGCCCCAGGAAGGAAGGAGTGTTCCAAACTTTTCTGCTCCCTTGCAAACCCTGGACTCCATGGGACAACCTGCTACTACAGGGGCTGGCATTGAGCTCTCTCAGCTCTGGCTTCCTGGTGATGCAAAACATCTTGCAGGTCTGGCATTGTCAGAGAGTGGGTCCATCAGGTCAGTGTCTTATGCCCAAGGACTCCTGATGGGACATCTCCTTACAGCACCAGAAGTGGGGAGCATGCCTTGGGGAGTAGGACCATCTCCCTCAAGGGAGCATGGCCTCCCCAGCATGCTCTCCCATGAGCCAGGGGTCTCCTGGTTGCAGATGCCCTTCTCCTCTGTCACCCCAACAGCAAAGCCTTCCTCAGTGCCCCATGTGGCTCACACTCGTCTGTCCCCCTGCCCCTGCCAAACCTTTGCCTTGCACCAAAGCAGGGGAGGAGCTTGATCCTCCTTCTCAGGATCCACACAGCTGGCAGTTGATGCTGCTGGTCCCCAGCTCCCCCTCACTCACAGAGAGGGATCTGGACAGGCTGGATTGATGGGCTGAAGCCAGCTGTAGGAGATTCAACAAAGCCAAGTACTGGGTCCTGCATTTGGTCACAACAACCCCATGCAACACTACAGACTTGGGGCAGAGTAGCTGCAGAGCTGCACAGCAGACAAGGATCTGGGAGTGTTGTCTGACGGCTGTTGAACATGAGCCAGCAGTGTGCCCAGGTGGTCAAGAAGACCAACAGCATCCTGGCTAGTGTCAAGAATAATGTAGTCAGCAGGACTAAGGGAGTGATTGTACCTTCTGCTCGGTGCTGGTAAGGCTGTGCTTCAAATACTGTGCTTAATTTTGGGCCTCTCACTACAAGAAAGACATTGATGCACTGGAGTGTGTGCAACGAAGGGCAACAAAGTTGGAAGGGGCTGGAGCACAAACCTTATGAGGGAACTGGGAGTATTTACTCTGGAGGAGGCTCAAGGGAGACGTTATTGTGCTCTACAACTACCTGAAAGAAAGTTGTAGTGAGGCAGTGTAAGAGACTGTTTTGAATTATCTTTTGCCTCGACATTGTTGCCATAACTCCTTGGCCTTGGCTCAGGGAAAACCGTGATGTCAGCTCCAGGTGTTTCGTCTCCCTACAATTACCTGCTTCTTGACCTTGGCACTCTACCTCTGGGAGGACTGTGAGATTAACACGAGGCCCAAACAATGCCCAGCAGTGTCTATGGAGCAGGGCTGGCACTCAAGTTGGGGGAAGAGGAGCACCAGAGGAGGCAGAGAAGGGAGGCGGACTCCGCAAGAACAGGGACATAAGAGGACTGCGTATTCCCTGCCCGGGGGGAGCGTGCAGCAGCTTCTTCCCAGATGTGTGTGGTTTCTTCTGGAGTGCACAGCTTCTTTCCCGGGACATCACCTGCATCGAGGTGTGTGGAACATCACCTGCACCAAGGAGCATGCAGGACATCACCAGCACCGAGGCACCTGTGCCTGCACCAAAGCAGAGCCAACGACACTTAGCTGGACTGGTGGTGGTGGTAACTATAATCCTGCTACATCTCTCTCTTCCGCTTGCTTGCTTATCCTTCTTTCTTTTTTCCTTCTTCTCTCTGTCCTATTGCGCTTATGAGAATAAAGTTTACAAGGTTGTACGGCATTTGACCTCATTTGTGTCTTAAATCTCACTCTTGGGATCTTATCGAAACCTCCCCCGACACTGGATCGGGACAGGCAGGAGGTCTATCTCTTCTCCAAAACAACTATCAATAGGAGAAGAGAAATTGGCCTCAAGTTGTGCCAGGACAGGTTCAGGTTAGATATTAGGAAAAAATTCTACACGGAAAGGGTAAAATGTATGTGGACTCAGAGAACAGTGGGAGAGCAAAGAAGGATTTTGCAGGATCCATTGCAGCATGCATGCAACTGCTGTCCCTGGTTGCTTATCGTCTGCATGATTTGATGCAGGTTGGCTGCCAGAGGAGGCACTCACTGCATGTGGGCAAACACAGTCCTTGCCTTGCTCCCCATCAGCTTCTCAGTGTTATCTTCATGGGCAGCATAGATGGGACTGTTTCCCAAGCTTTTTTCCCTCTTCCATCACTCTCACCCCTGGCCACAGCACTTCCTGTAACCTCCCGTCCAGGCCCTTTTCCCTGCTGGCACAGGGGGTGGAATATGCTGAGTTGTCACTGCCCATAAATGAGTTTTGGGGATGAGGGAGTATTTCACACTTCTGGGAAATATTCTTGCTGGGGAAATATTCTTGCTGGGGAAGTTAAGAAAAAACTTTGTTGTATTTTCTTTTACACGTCTTCATGCCGTAGAAATTTCCTCATTGTAGTGACAGGTAAGAGTCTCTTAGCGGCTGTGTTGTGGGGCTATGTGACATTTCTAGATAATTTAAGTTTCATTCAAATGAGCAGACTCCAAAGTAGCTGTATCAAATCCTATTAGAGGATGAAAAGGAGGAAGAGTGAGCCAAATATGGAGATGAGTGCATAAGTAAGAAGCCTTACCTCTGTCCTCAGACTGGCAGTTATTGGTAGCACTTACAATAACAGGGTTTTTTAATGTGTTTTTAAACCTTTTTTATAATTTTTTTTCAAATAATATAGCTAAGTGCTATGGCATGCTCATGCCATCTATCATGATAAAAACATTTTTTCTTTATTTTAGAGCTTTCACTTGCATCCTTGTTCAACCTGAATGCCTTCTTTGAGTTCTGGTTGTATTTGAGATACACGCTGGCATCAACTACCTTGGTCACAACTTGTAAGCAGCAGATCCTTCTAGGGATGCAGAATGCAGGTATGTATCATAAATGCCTGATTATCTTCTTTCTTTTAAGTTGGTATCTTGATCAAGTGCAATTCTCAACTCCTTTGTCTGAACACATCTGAATTACTTGCAGCATATTAAAATTCAAAATAGAAATGCTAAATTGGTGAGCATTTCAGGGGAGAACTGAAGAGGAAACAAGCCATAAAAAGGAGGAGATAGTGGGCTGCTAAAGGGCAGTCGGACAGACTCGCCGTGAAGCAGGACAAGGAATTTGTGACCTCTGCATGGAACTGGGAAGAGGGCTTTTTAGCATTGTTGCATTTTATTCAGAGAAAGCTGCATGTCTGTGTTTTGCTGTGCATTTAGAGGAAGGAGGAGAGTTTGAGGCTGCTGCATGTGCAGTGCTAATTGTGTTTTTCTGCTTCTTGAAGCAGTACAAATAGCTCCAGTGCACAACCTGGCAGGGAAGCAAGTCCCTTCTTCTAGGCCTCCTCCTGTGATCCAGGGTCAAAGGCTGCTGAGTTACAGCCCAAGCTGCCCCCCTGGGCAGTCCCAGCTTTGCCTCGGGTCGCATCCCAGGCCACAGCCTTCAGCTGCAGGCTCTGTGAAGCAGTGACGCTTCTTCCAGCAGGGCTTTAATCTCGCTGAGCAGCAGTTACAGCCAGGTAAGGACTGTGATGGCTGCAAGGGAGCACTCTGGATTGGCTTCTCTTGTCTTCGTCTTTTGCCGTAAGCTAGTGGAGGTGTGTGGTAGGTGTTGGCTGCGTTTGCAGATTTCTCTTGTTAGGATTCATCCTTTCTCTAGATTAGTGCATTTGTTTTAGAGAAGTTATTTTGTTTCAGACAAAAAGCAAAAATTAGGAATGCAAATGTAAATGCAAAAGAGTAAAAAAAAAAGTCCCCAGAATCAGATGAAGCTTTATAGCAGCAATCTGCAGAGCAATAAATTCATCTGTTGAGCCAATCGATTCCTATAGTTAATGAAATCAAAGTGGAAAATCTTCTTCATATGACACAACTGTTCGCTTTTGTTGCCCCAAGTTTTTCAGCTTCAGCCTTTCCCCTATGGATTGCCCATATCCCACAAGTGTTGGAGCAGTGCAACGCAGGCTAAGGTGCCGCTACTGCTTTTCACCAACTCTGTATAATAGCTGCCTGAGTCAAGATGATGAAATCACAGACCTCAAGTCACTGCAAAAACACCTTGGAAGTGAAGAAGAGAAAGAGCATAGATGTCAGGTGGGTAAAGAAATCACTTTGCTCGGCCTGAAAAGATGGGCGAGGAAAGGATGTAGGTTTTATTGGAGAGCTGTTTTTATGGGTGAGAATAGCTGGAAAGGATTCCAGCAAAGACAACGAGCTGCCAAAGTGCTAGTAAACAAAACTAACTCCCAAGTATGGTAAACCCTCCTGAATGTGGTAGAGGTGGCTGCTGGCCACTTTAGTCTTCTACCCAGGAAATAGGAGAGGAGGCAGAATTTTGTCATTTCTACACAACTCTGTGCCCAAAGAACTTCAGAAAATTCTCCTCCATTGCCATAATTAACAAGCATGTCTCTTGACATGCTTGTTAAAAAGCAGTCAAAATTGAATCTATGGAGCTATTGCCTCCGCTATTTCCTGATTATTGTCCTTGTACTTGTAATAACTGTGCACAAGCAGAATGGCATTTCAGCAAATTCAGTATACAGCAGCTCTCCATCCAGCAGCCCAACGTTTTGCAACCAGGAAACCAATCTGTCATTGTGGCCAACTCCTGAGAAGTGTTTTATCTAAAGTTGTTTAATGTTGCTCTGTAATCTGAGATGAGACAGACACTAGGAGTTAAACTCAAGTTGCAGAGCTTCTTGTCCCCTTTTGTATCATGGGTCAAACAAATTTGTGACCTAAAAGTTGTCTGGAAACTGGTATTTATTTAACACAGTCAACTAGTTGAAGGTATGTAAAACACACTCCTTTACCTTTGTGTCTGGACTAAATGTGATGCAAAGGAATAGCATTAAAGTAGCTTTAATTAAATTTGATCCATTTTTCTTGTTGCATCCCTTAACCTAATAAAGCCTCTTCTTCAAGTACCTCTTTAATGTGCCCTACACATTGACCCACTTTTATCCTGATAGCACTGGGAGCTCAAGCCAGTGAATTTGGACTCATGGGTGATGCGGTGTCCTGTGAAGAGAAAGCCAGAAGTGCAGTATGTCAAGCTACTGAGGAAATCACATGATGCAGCCATTAGATGTATAAAGGATGTGGAACACAGGCCCTAAAAGCTCCTGTCGTTTTCTCTCAAGTTGCTGTGGGTGGATAATAATGTTTTTTCTGAAGGTTTGAGCAAGGGGTGTTTGTGTCGGCGCCAGCTTGATCACCTGAATGCTGGTTCGTAAGTGTAAGATATGTCCCTATAGGCTGCCCATTCTTGTCGTTAGAAGAGGTACAGCAGAATGGAGAAGTGCCTCATCTCTAAGAGAATTGCATCTTTGAGTCTCCTGGGAATGGGGGTGGGCTTGGACATGGAGCTTAAAAGAACATACTGGTAAGAGAGAAGGAATAAGACAAATTTTCAACCTAAGTTAATGCCCTGGCTGACATGTTCTTCCTTCTGAAAATACAGTATTCTGAAAACTTTACACTTGCAAACCGGAGCCATCGGGGGAAGCGGAACCGGGATACAGGGGTGTGGTGGATCAGGGTGACGGGGAAACCAGGGTAAGGGGGTCCTGGCAAGGGAGCATTGGGACATGAGGGAACTGGGGACATGGAGAACAGCGGGAAAGGGGCAACACCGGAAAGGGGAAGCCAAAGCATCGAAGTCCCAGGGACACGAGGACTGGGAGCCCGGGGGGGCACCATGGACAGGGGGTCACGGGGACTTGGGGGAACTGGGGACAGAGGCACCGCAGGAAGCGGGAATAGAGTGACAGGAGCAGCGTGGCAAGGACGGACAGGGGGAAGAGGGAACCGGGGGAAGGTGGAACTGGGGATGCGGAGACGGAGGCAAGGGGGAATCGGGGATGCAGAGATCGGGGGAAGGGGAATCCGGGGACGACGGAACCGGGGGAAGGGGCAACCTGGGACTCAGGGACGCAAGGTTGTCTCACGGATTGTGCTGGGAGGCAGAGGGAGCTGGTGCATGGTGTTGAACAGAAATGCAGTTTTTAGTGTTGGAGGCCTATTCCCCAAGGTAGTGCTAAGGGTGTTGGGACGGCCAAGCGAAGGGGCAGAGTAGGAGCAGCTGCTGCTGCTCCTGGAGACAGTTTCTCTGGGTCACAGCTTTGGTGGGAACACTCCTCGACCGTCTAGAAATGAGCCGGGCTGAATGAGGGGGCTTTAGTCTTTCGAGGGGACTTGGAGATCAGCAAGTTACCGTGAGATTCACAAAGTAAAGACTCTTCAGTGTCATTTGGCTGCAGCCGTGAGGCTGTTTGGGACTATGGATCCCTCACCTACCTGTGAGACAACGAACGTTACTCTGGTGCACAGAGGCAACTTTGTGCTTGATTTGGGGACAATGGTGGTTGCAAGAAACCTCCTGCAGTCGTGGGCTTCCCCGCTGAGCTCCGCAGCGCTCGGTGTCCCTTTGCTACCTGTGCTGGCTCTGCCCCTTCACAAAGTTACTCTGTGTCTCTGCTGGGACATGTCCTCTCTGGAACGTGTGGACAGACGTGGTGCCGGGTAGAGCTGCCTGGCCAGGCAGAGCAGGGTGAATGTGACCCTAGGAGGACGGGCTTGGAAGCCACAGGGAGCTGCTGCAGCCAGAGCAGTGACCCCATAGAACAGACCCTGCGGAGTGCCACCGAGTTCAGCTGGGGCTATGCGGCACATGCAGCGCTCCAGCCGAGCAGCAGTGGACGGGTGGAGAAGCCACCCTGGTGGCTTAGAGCTTGTGTCCTCCAGAAATGGGCCGAGCCGAGAGGTTCTAGGCAGGGGGATGGTGTCTGAGGGCACAGGCAGAGACAGCAGCAGTGAAGCTGTGAACACGACCATGTGCGAGTCCCTTGGCAGCACTCTGGGGCAGGGCAAGACCATGTCCATGGGGCTGATGGCTCCAGCACTGTAGGATCCTCTGATGATCATGAAATAAGTGATTGGCTTCCTTTTCTTGACAGCCCTCGGGCATGGGGTGGACATTTTCCCTATGTGATGGGGATTGTCCCTTCACAGGGAATCTGCTACAGCCAGGTTGTGACAGAAAGGGGTCTGATCCAGGAGGAGGCCAGGGCTGACAGCGAGGGACTTAGTCCCCGCTGTGTGGTGTGACCTGGCTCCCCACCGGCCTCTGCTCAGCTCAACTGTGGCTGCAGCCCTGGCCCGGGGACACTCAATGGCCTGTCCTGGCCTCAGGGTGTGGAGCTGAAAAGGGCCAGGAGCAGCTCAGAGACAGCTCTGGCTGCTGCCAGGAGATGGAGGCAGCAGGGGCTGCCTCTGCTCAGGGCCCCGGCCCCCTCCTTGCACGGCCATCCCTCCTTTTCCAACGGCATCCTGCTTCTGGTTGGAATCAAAGCTGCTCTCAAGACTCCGGCTGCTCCGCGGGCAATTTCAGGGCAGGGGATATGACCAAGGTTGCTCTTTAAGAGGTGACAGATTCGTAAGGGCAATGTGAAAAGTGGTACGTGTGGTGTCATCATGACAACGCGCAACTGCTCAATGCCCACGTGAGGTAACCTAGAGAAGCTCAAAATTCCAAAACTCTGACTGAGTTCTGTTGACAGTCAGGTATCCACGAGCGACTGACAGGACGAAGAGGACAAGTAAGTTGGTTTTCCCCATCTTCACTGTTGCCCGTGAGCGATCCTGGCTCCCTCCCTGGCTGCCCGTGTGTACGTGCTGGGCAGTGCGCAGGCGTGAGAGTGCAGGCAGGTGAGAGGAGCCCACTGACCTCGAGATACCCGCAGCTTCCTTGAGGAGAGGGCCAACGTGGAGGCCGCTTTGGGGAACGGCCTCCTTGCAGCTTTAACTCATCAACGCTCTTCCCAGCGCGTCACATCCAAGCAATTTCTCTCTTTCTGTGTTGACCTTTGCAGGGTCCTTTGCCAGGATGGCCATTAAAAAGAGCCGTCTGATCTCTGTTGTTCTGGCATTACTGCTCCTGGAGTCATTCATTGCCCGTCAGCTGGTCTTGTTCAAGGTCAGCTTGTCACCCGAGGCCAAGGTGAGCAGCACTGCAGAGCAGACATGTGGCACAGATGCTCCCTGAGACAAGAGCTCATGTTAGGGCTTTGGAGTGTGTGGGGCTCGCTAGGATGAGTCTTGCAGGTCATAGGCGTGAGTCTTCTCCAGCCATGCCAAAATGCAGGCAGAAGAGAGAAGGCAGGGGCCCTGAAAGTGCCTTGCTGCAGCTGGGGCCAGCATGGGCCAGGCTGATCGAGCCCTCTGGCTGACTCTGTGCCCTTCATCTCAGACTCAAGACCAGACCTTGAAGGGCCCTGTCCTGTCACTGCTCTGCTCGGCCATGCTTGAGACTGCCATAGCCATCCCTGCTGCTCTTCCAGCCAGCCACGAGCTCTTCATTTGTGCTTCCAGGTGGACCGAGAGATGGACGCCGGCTCGTCCCACCCCACTCTGTTCATCATCAAAAGGGAGACAGGTGATGACAACAACATGGCTGAGATCAGGCAGAGCTTTTTCTGTAATGTGCAGGGTCAGTATTCCCTCTGTGGTGGCCTTGATGCTGCCCTGGGTGTGTGTTTGTGTGTGTCTGTATGGCAGCTGGGGTGGCCTCGTTTCCCTTTCCTTAGTGTGCCAAAGCGGGGCGTTTCTCAGTTGAGTGACCTGACTCTCTTCCAGGGCCAGGCATATCAAGCTATGCCAACGATACTGCAAAAGCTCTGGAGTCCCAAAGAGAGTGGCTGGACAGAGCTCTGAAGGCCATTGCCACTGAGAAAGGGAGAGAGGAAGCAGCTTTTCTTGGAGCACCAGCAGGCAGCAGGCTCCTGAGGTACTTGTGCAGGCCCTGAGGAGAAGGGGAGGTGGCCAAGCTGCAGGCAGCCGCCAGCAGCCTGGCTAATGCGGCATCCTGCACGGGGCCGGCTGCGCCGAGCTCCCCAGCTGCCCTGAGCAAGGGAGCCCTGGCAGGAAGGCAGCACAGTGGGGAGCCGTGGCAGGGCCTGAGCTGTACTGGCCCCTGTGCTGGGCCCTGGGGGCCCAGAGACAGACGCTGGCCTTTTTGGGAGCCCACGAGCGCCAAGGATGCTGCTCTGCTTCTTGCCAAGCGGGAAATGCTCCGTGCTCTTGCTTTGCTCTTCCTTCTTCCTGCAACATAAGGCAGTGGTTCCCACCAGGGCACGCACTTTCTGCAGACGTGGTTGGGTGCTGGTAGGGGAGTGTGTTCAAGGTAGAATGCCAAAGGGCTGTTGTGCCACCTCATCTTGCTTTTCCCTAGGAAAAGCAAGGAGCACCTTGTACAAGCTAGAGAGCAGCAAACATCATTTCACAGCAACTGCTCAGGACCAAACGCTGCAATCTGTGAAAGTAGGAGGAAGCCAACTGCTTCCTTGGGTTCTCTGCATTGTGATTATTTCACTGCATTTGTTTCTTGAATTTTGGATGCTTCCTAGGCAAAAGAACAACTCATCAGCAGATCAAAGCATGGAGGGCATTGCTAAGAGCATGAAGGAGTTTGCCATGGATTTCCACGGGGTTCGAATCATCACAGGGCAAGAGGAAAGAGCTTATGGCTGGATCAGCGTCACCTACCTAATCTATTCCTTCCCTGAGGTGAGAGAAGGCTGAAACAGCCACCCCTTCTTTGCACTGGGTGCTTGTTGGTTTGTGTGGTTGTTCCTTTCTTTCTTTTGGATCTTTCTTAGCTTTTTAAACTCACTTAGCACAGAAGGAAAGGTCTGGGTCTTTGCCCTTCAGGAATGATGTAGGAGAAGGAATTCTTTTATTAGGCTAAAGTGCAAGGGGAGGAAGAGAGCAGGGATGAGGGTTTTGCAGCTAAAAGATCAGGGCACATCCCCATGCCATGTAGACACAGGGAAGAAAACCCCATGCTAACTAACACCGAGCACATCTGGAAAAGCCAAGGCCAGCCCGTGCCCTCAAGGACATCCCTTCTGCTTTATTCTGTTTGGCTCTGATCCAATCCAGTTGTGCTCTGGGAACCAGCTCACACATTTCCCCCTCCCTGCCCGCCAACCGCCACCCCCCACCGCCAAAAAAAAAAAAAAAAAAAGAATCACAGCTGCCTTAAATGGGAGGAGAATGTGACTTGCACCCAGGACATAGGGCTGTCTTGGGATCCTCTTTCTGTCCTGTCTCGTCCTGGCAGAACTCCTGCTAACACGCAGCTGTGCAGCTCAGCCCCGTGGCCAAGGCTCGTGGAGACCTCCTGCCTGGGGACACGCGCTGTGCCTGTGCCAGGCCTGGCACGCAGGGCCCCAGTGCTGCTAGGGGCATCTCTGTGCTAGAGCTGCCCTCACGATGCCCCTCTCTCCTTTGGCAGGCCGGGAGCACGGACGTCGGCTGGAGCCTGGGCTACGCGCTGGAGCTCGTCAACACCATCCCACAGGAGGTGCTGCACTTGGTGTGGAAAAAACCCTCCGTGCGCGCTGCAGCCGTGGCCTTCGTGGGTCTCGTTGTCGTGCACACGCAATGGCCATGTAGGAGCTGGGCTGCATCTCTAAGAGACTAGGAGGGCATCGAGGCTGGACGGCTGACTTGGGCAGGGTGACTTATAAATATATAAATTAACTTATAAAACTTATAAATATATAAATTCATAAATATATAAATTATATTATAATAAATAGATAAATATTATAGAAATTATATTATAATAAATAAATAAATACATAATATAGAAATAAATGGCATTCTAAAGAATGCCTCCCAGAATTCATTAAAGAAATTCTCGTTCTTTTGCTCTTGAATCAAAAGGATTTTAATGTTGTTCGTCCCAGGTAAGGGGGGGTGCCGATGGTGGGAGCTGAGGCCAGGTGCCAGAACAAGGGCCTTGGCCATGGGGAGGTGCTCTGCAAAATGCAGCTCAGTCCCCGGTGTGTGGTGTGACCTGGCTCCCCACCGGCCTCTGCTCAGGTCACCTGTGGCTGCAGCCCTGGCCCGGGGACGCTCAATGGCCTGTCCTGGCCTCAGAGTGTGGAGCTGAAAACCCAGCCTGGGAGCACCCCATTTCCCGGTCCTTGTGCACCCTCAGCTGTGACTGGGACCCCGGCACAGGCCACTGGGATTTCATTCCTGCTGTGGGTGCCACTGTCTGCTGAAGGGCACAGAGCAGCAGAGCGGTGGAGGAGGGAGGACAGGGGATGTGAAGGCTGAGCCGAACAGCAGGGAGCAGGAGGCAGCAAAGCCTCTGACTCAGGAGGGGACACAAACGCAGGGACAGCGACCCACATTCCAGCTCCTTTTCCCGCCCCCGCCGCGCTCCCAGCCTTTCCACGGCCGCGCTCCCGCCGGCGGCCGCCGCTCCGGGCACTGTCCCCTTGCCCGGGACGGCAGAGCTGCTGCAGCCCCAGGGCCCGGCACACGGCCGCACTCGCAGCCACGGCCGCCCCCGGCGCAGAGCCCCCGGGCGCTGCCCCCGCCGCCCGCACCCGCTGCCCGCAGGGGAAGGGGCTTCGCGCTGCCAGGGACGCGCTCCAGGCGCCTGCGGAACCGGGAACCGGGGAAGCGGGAACCACTGCGGGAAGGGTGAGCTGGGGATCGCGGTCCCGGCCATGCGGGAACCAGAGCTCGGGGGCACCACGGACAGGGGCTCACGGGGACTGGGGGGAAGCAGGGACGGAGGCACCGCGGGAAGCAGGAAGAGAGTGACAGGAGCAGCGCGGCAAGGACGGACCGGGGACGGGAGGGACCGGGGGAAGGAGGAATCGGGGACCGGAGAAAGGGGGAATGGGGGACGCGGGGACCGGGCAATCGCGGTCCCAGCGACACCGGCGCTGGAACCGGGAGTGAGGAGAGCGCCCCGCGCCGGGAGCCACCGAGCTGCCGCTGACGTCATCACCCGGCGCCGAGCGACGTCCCAGCCGCAGTGAGGCGCTGTGCGCTGGGAGCCACGGAGCTGCCGCTGACGTCATCACCCGGCGCCGAGCGCCGTCCCCGCCGCAGTGAGGCGCTCAGCAGCCCCCGCCGACGGCCTCAGCACCTACTTCAGCACCATCGTGTCTGTGCGGCTCTGCTGGGATGGCGAGAACCACAGAATCACAGAATGCTGAAGGTTGGAAGGGACCTCTGGAGGTCATCTAGTCCAACCCCCTGCACACGCAGGGTTGCCTAGAGCACGTGGCACAGGACTGCATCCAAGCGGGTTTTGAATATCTCCATGGAAGGAGACTCCACAACCTCTCTGGGCAGCCTGTTCCAGCGCTCTGTCACCTTCACTGTTAAGAAATTTTTCCTTAAGTTCATGTGCAACTTACGGTGCTTCAGTTTGTGGCCATTACCTCTAGTTCTGTCGGTGGCCACCAGGGAAAAGAGGCCAGCACCATCCTCCTCACTCCCTCCCTTGAGGTACTTATATACACTGATTAGATCCCCTCTCAGCCTTCTCTTCTCCAGGCTGAACAGGCCCAGCTCCCTCAGCCTCTCCTCATGGGGCAGATGTTCCAGGCCCCTGATCATCTTTGTGGCCCTGTGCTGGACTCTCTCCAGCAGCTCCACATCCCTCTTGTACTGTGGAGCCCAGAACTGGACACAATACTCCAGATGAGGCCTCACCAGGGCTCAGTAGAGGGGCAGGATAACCTCCCTCGACCTGCTGGAGATGCTGTTCTTAATGCACCCCAAGATCCCATTGGCCTTCTTGGCCACGAGGGCACACTGCTGCCTCATGGTCAACTTATCCTCCACCATGACGCCCAGGTCCCTCTCTGCAGAGCTGCTCTCCAGAAGGTCGGTCCCCACCCTGTGCTGGTGTCTGGGGTTATCCCTCCCCAGGTGCAGGACCTTGCACTTGGCCTTGTTGAATTGCATGAGGTTTTTCACCGCCCAGTTGTCCAGTGTGTCCAGGTCCCTCTGGATGGCAGCGCAGCCCTCTGGGGTATCCGCTACTCCTCCCAGTTTGGTATCATCAGCAAACTTGCTGAGGGAGCACTCTGTGCCTTCATCCAGGTCATTGATGAATAAACTGAACAGAACTGGACAAAGGACTGACCCCTGGGGGACCCCGCTAGCTACAGGCCTCCAACCAGACTCAGCACCGCTGATCACCACCCTCTGAGCTCTTGCCATCCAGCCAGTTCCTAATCCACCTCACTGTGCACTCATCTATCCCACACTTCCAGAGCTTGCCTAGGAGGATGTTGTGAGGGACGGTGTCAGAAGCCTTGGTGAAGTCGAGAAAGGCAACATCCACCGCTCTCCCCTCATCTATCCAGCTGGTCATTCCATCATAGAAGGCTATCAGATTAGTCAAGCAAGATTTCCCCTTGGTGAATCCATGCTGACTACTCCTGAGCACCTTCTTGTCCTCCACGTGCCTGGAGACAACAGCCAGTATGAGCCGTTCCATCACTTTTCCGGGGACAGAGGTGAGGCTCACTGGCCTGGAGTTGCCTGGATCCTCCTTCTTGCCTTTTTTGAAGACTGGCGTGACATTGGCCTTCTTCCAGTCTTCTGGCACCTTTCAAAGGTGCTGGAGAGTGGCTTAGCTATGACATCTGCCAGCTCCTGCAGCACTCTGGGGTGCATCCCATCAGGGCCCATGGATTTGTGGGTATCGAGTTTCCTTAGGTGCTCTCTGATCCAATCTTCCTCTACTCAGGGGAGTCTTCCTCTCTCCAGGCTTCTTCTCTTGTCCCTAGGGCCTGGGCTCTAAAGGGCTGCCCTTGGTAAACACCAAAGCAAAGAGGGCATTCAGCAAATCTGCTTTTTATGTGTTATTTGTAACCAGGGTGCCCATCCCGTTCGCCAGCGGACCCACGTTTTCCCTGATCTTCCTTTTGCTGAGAAGCGGCTGGCCGTGCTGCGGCTGCTCTGGGTGCTCACCGTGCTGGGGCTCAAGTTCGTCTTCGAGCTGCTGCTGTTCCAGAAGCTGGCGGAGGGCACGCGCGAGCTCTGGTACGGGCTGGTCATGGCGCCTGTCTTCATCCAGCTGCAGCTGCTGCTGCTCCGCTCCTGCCGCGTGAACTGAGGGGGCGACGCGGATGGGCCAGAGCGGAGCCGCTGCGGAGCCGCCGCGTCAGGACGGGGCAGCGCTGAGCCCCGAGCAGCAGGCGCGGGGCCCGGGGGCCTGCGCTGCCCTCAGCACCAGGCTTCACTCCAGCCACGGCGATTCTGACATCTCCGCAAAGGCCCCGTTTGTGCCGCGTCTCCAACGTCGGCCTCGCTCGGCTCTCGTGTGAATGTGTCCTGATGTGCAGGCCCTGTTGGATGGGCAGTGAATGTAAAGCAAAACTCTACAGATAGGGGAATTATACACATACAGCTCCTTGTTTGTTGTTGTTTTTTTTTTTACCCCTGGAAAGTGGGGGCCTTTGCCACCTCCAAGCCCAGCGCACCAGCAGCATCTTTGCCACCCCTTGATATTTCTGGCACCTTTAACGACACACGCTGGAGGGAAAAGATGTGAGAAAGAAACGCCTCTTCTTCACACGGTGAGACTTGAGTCACCATCCCTCATGGGCGCTTTGACATGGCCTGTTCTCCTTGGTGTGAGGTTGTGGCACGTGGCCTCTGCGTGTGCTGAGCCCTGCTTTGCTGCATCCCTTATCCAGTTTGGTGTGTCTGCCACCTCTGCGTTGGCCACCATGGCCTCACGTGGCTGTGTTGTCAGGAGCACGAGTGTATGAGTGGCCCTGCAGCTGCAAAGCCCCCATCATCCTCCTGCTGGGCCTCTTTGCATTTCCCTTGACCTTGACCTTACACTAGATACTAGAGGTTTCCTTTTCCTTGCTTCTGCCACCTCGTGGCAGGGAAACACTCCCAGCTTCTCATGAGGAGGGCTGACGCTTGAGCTGCCCGAGGTGCAGAAAGACTTGCTTCTCGCACTCCTGCCTGGTGCCCCATTTGGGCCTTTGCCACCTCCAGGCCCTGCGCACCAGCAGCATCTTTGCCACCCCTTGATATTTCTGGCACCTTTAACAACACGCGCCAGAGGGAAAAGATGTGGGAAAGAAACGCCACTTCTTTTCACGGTGAGATTTCATACTGTGAAGAGTCCCAAAGATCACACACAACTCAGCAGTTGCTTTCCTGCCTTTATTTCATCCACCTACGCAAGGGATCTGAACTACTGAGTGCTCCTTAAGGCCAAGAGGACAGAGAAGAGGAAGAGGCAGAGGAGAAAGAAGTACAAAGTGATGAAATGTCCTTTTTCACTCTTTCTCCGTTTCCTTTGCATTTCGTTCTCAGCTTCCCCTTCTGCATGGGGATGTCTTCTTTTTCTGCTTCTCGGCTCTTGAGTTTTCTGGGAGGAGCCCTCAAGAGCAGAAGGAAGGGGCACGACTGCAGGTGCTTGTCTTGGAGGAGAGCATTTTCCAGAGGGCTGCTCCAGTCCTGAATAGAGCCAAGAATCTGCTCGGTGGCTGCTGAAGCGATGCCCATGTTGCCCTCTGGACACGAATGGCAGGTGGAGCCAGCTGCTTTTGTAAGAACGCACGTGTGACCTGCCTTGCTCTGTTTGTCCTTTGCTTTGGGATGGGTAGCGAGGACGTTTCCCAGAGCTTCTGTCCTTCTCTGTGTAGTTTCTGTCACTACGGCGGGATGTGCAGCTGTTCCCATTGCAGTAGTGCTGCTGAGGGCAGTTTTGTTTGCTGCTTTGCGGGTTGTGAGAGCACCTCCTCTTGGGAGAATGAGCACCCCGTTCGTGGACACTGACGTGTTTTGGGTCCTCTTGCAGGGCTCTCTTTCTCTTTAAAGCCTTGAGCTCTGCATTTCAAAGAAGACATTCTAAGATGGCTCTGTGCAAAGACACGGCTTGGAAAAGCCCTAGACACAATCCCCCCCCGCCTCCAGTGCTCAGGAACAAGCCATGGTGTTTTTGCTGTCTCAGCAGATGCCACCAAACTAAAAGTAAACCGAGCAAAATTCTGCTTGTTGTTTTTTTGCTTTAATGATGTGAGCATGATTAGGCCTCACTTGCAATGCCTCGCAAGGCCTCGGGAAGCTGGGCTGCAAGTGAGGAAGCAGCAGGGCTGCACTCAGTCTAGTCTTAGCCACTGCTTGAGGGATTGTGGCTGCAGCAGGAGGGCTTTCTCTGCACTGTGGCAGGGAAAACATAACGCACAAGCTACGCGTCCTGCCCATCCCTCCGCAAAACAAAGAACAAAAAAACCCCAAAATAAATAAATAAGGAAGAAAAAGGAAAATGCCACAATCCATTTTGTGCCTCAGTCCTTCCCTCTCTAACCCCCGCAAATACCTTCATCATGGGAGGTGGGTGCTGTGGTGCCGGAAGTGCAGCCTGCTCCTTCTTAGCCCGCTGCTGAGCAAGGCGCGAAGGGCCATGAGATGGCACGGGTGCATAAGAAGGGCGCTCTCCAGGTGTCTCTTCACAGCACCTTGGGAAACAACAGTCACCTCGCTTGAGACCTGTTCTGTGAGCCTGCTCCTGGGCTGAACCCCATCCTAGCATTTTCTAGGAGCGGCTGCCATGGCATACTGAAAACGTAGGCCAGACTGCCAAGTGAAGACTAGATACTGGTCTTCCTCCCACGCCTGTCCCTTTCAGAGCAAGAACTCCTGCTTACACCGCCTCTGGCCTGACTTTCCCCTCATTTCAGCGCTCGTCACTACAGGGAGCGTATACGTGACACGTGACGCCAGTGCAGCAGGTGACGGCCAAGAAATGAAAGCCAGTACGTGCCTTGGGGAATTGCAGACTGGATAGAGTTCAATTCTACCAATAGCCCCTTCCCGTCAGGACAGAGAATAAAACACAGAGCAGGACGAGGATAAGAAGAGATGTTTGAGTAGTGCCAAAAGCAAATGTACCCTGAAGGCCCTGCAATATACTTGCTCTTACCTGACATAAAAAAGTATATATGCCTGTTGTCTGAGGACGGTTTTGATGTCACAGGCGACTACCGAGTCGTCGTTCATCTGATACCACCGTCCATTACTGGCCTGCAAATAAAGGCAGAGATGCCTTTAGAGCAACCGCATGCTTTCTTCAGGAAAACGGCCAGAGAACGCTAGCAGGCAAAGGATACTCCAAGACTCGTCACCAGGACACCCGTAACAAGTCCTTTCCCCTTAAAAGCGGTGCTTGCCAGCCACAGGCAGGGGCAAGCTTCTCTTCACCAGCACAGATTTTGCCCTGCCACAAATGAAGCTGATGCTTACCTTGGTGAAGCAGACGTAGTGCCCTGCACGACCGCTCAGCCCTCTATGCACCAGGACCGCGTATAAGGCATAGAGGACCCGTTCTCCAGAGGACTGGGACATGTACGGTCGAAGGTTCAAATACTCAGGGTAGGCCACATCCTGAAGGCAGAGCAAGAAGATTGAAAACCCCTCTGGGAAGCCTTCATGAAAGATGTGCAGGAAAGCCCTTCTAAGAACATGGGCTGCACATTTTGTGACAGACACGTCCTCTGCTTCCTCAGGGAGTGTTTTTCCCTCAGAGTGCATTTTAATCATTTCAGTTGCCGAGAACGGCTCCCTGCAAAATCAGTTCCTTAAGAGCAGAGCGTATGTTTCTCATCCCACGGGAACTTTGCTCTTATTGCAAGAGAGAGCGAGACCTACTAGTCTCGCTGATTTTTCCTAGGCATCCTCCAGGGCTGCAGTTGCAGCTGGCAGACATTAAGAACTTTTGAAGGAGTCTTCTGCCGCGGGAAATCTCCCTGCCCGAGAAGGCATTACAGCCGCACACATACCTTGCTAATCTTTTCGCCAGTGAAATCGCCAAATCTTTTCAAGGCGATGGTCAGGACGCTGGGTGAGTCTTGTATTGTAAGGCTCTTGGATGCAGCACCGATCTTTTCACACCTGCAAAGTACAGGCAGTTGATTCAACTCACTGAGAGAGCAGCTAGCTGCAGTTTTCACAACTGAGCAACTGCACAAGGTGTTGTGCGAGTGAGGCCGCAGAGCTTGTGCACTTAAATACTCTAGCCCCTTCACTTGGGAACTCTAGCACCTTTCAGAAGCTGTGGTGGCCTCCCACCCCAAATGCTTGTGCTCAGCTCTTTCCCTCTTGAGCTCACTGCTACCCAGAGGAGGCAGCTTTTAACTCCTGGCTGTAGGAGTAGGTTGGTGCACAATTTCCCAGTTAGCAAGGACGAGCGCCCCCAGGAAGACAGCAAGCGGAAGAAAGTACTCCCATAGGCCAGCGTGTGCGCTCCTTGGCCGAGATTGCCAGTTAGTTGCAGAGAATGGGAAAGGTTCCGCTTAGAGAAGCAAGTGGACGCTTTGCAAGCTTTGGGTGAGTTCAGGCTGTGAGCTGCACAGCCAAAAGCTGCCTCTCATGCTCTTCTTTGTGCAGTAAGTCAAGTCTTCTCAAAGGAGAACTTGTGCTTTGACATAGGCCACAGGTTCGGCCAGGATGAAGCTCCAATTTGGATGGCATTAGGCAGAATCTTACTTGCTGCATTGGTAGCAATTTTCACCTTCCAGCAGCTCCGCTCTCACAAATTCTTTGAGAGCGCTGGGGACAGAGGAGGCTGCCTGCATGAGGAAGAAAGTAGGGCACTGAGATCCCGGAATCTGGATCCCAGCTTGTGACTCCCCTCTTGCCGCGGGGCCTCCCTCGTTAACACCTGGGAATCCTCCTGTGAAGCAGTGAACACTAGGGAGAGGGGAGCCCAAGCAGAGAGTCAAAGAGCTTTTCTTTTCGGTGAAAACCCTGGGCAACGCAGGGTAGCAAATGAAGGGTCCTAAAGTCCTAGAGAACACTTAAAGGATAAGTTGGTTCTGCTTACTCGGTGCATCCGTTCAAATAATCAGCGTGCATAGCAGCCACGATGTAACGTAGGAATTCGTGAGCATCTTCCTGTCTGCCGAAGCAGAAACGCTCACCTCTTCCTAGTGAATAAAAGGGTTATTCAAGGCTTATCTCATAGAAAGGGATAGAAGAAGACGTAGTTTGCTAAAACCTCCCTTCCCTCACAAAAAACAAACAAAAAACTATCCGTACCCATTGCACCCATGAAACAGCCCTCTCAAAATTTAGGCCTTTCTACAGAGAAAGCCATGTGAAAAGACTTACGCCGAAGGTCATTGAGGACTGCCAGAGGCTCGATGGCCTTGTCAGAGCTGAACAGGACCTGGTTGATGTGTGTTTCCATGGTACACAGCATGCAGGAACCTTGCTCACAACCTGTTGAGCGTCAAGGAAGTAACCCCCTGGCTTTAGTGAAAGCTAGCGACGTTGCTAGAGACAACCTTAAGCAACAACAACCTTGCAGCTTCAAGTGCACTCTCTGCCCTGCGTACCACGCTCTCCTCTCCAAAAGGGCCAAGAGGCCAGTCTGTGTGCATAAGCATTAAGCAGGAAGTCTGCAGTAGCATGCATTTTCTGAGGAAACACCTAAAGGACTATTGGCAAGACATCCTTTGCAAGGGCAGGGAAGTGCACAGGAATAGGCAGACTAACTGAGAGTGCTTTCACAGTGCTCTTTGGTAGCTTTCCTCCTCTTGCAGTGCAACCGCATCTGCTGTCACAGTGGTCGTGCATTAGGGAAAGCCAGCTGTGACAGAACGCTGAGAACCTGTGACAGCCTCCTGCAAAATTTTAGCTTCTTTCTATGAACGCGTAAGTAACTCCAGGCCAAATAGTCCTGGAGTGCTTTGCTTCCCCAAACCCTCCCGCATTCACAGGAGGGAGGAAAGAATGCCTCCTTGGCATTTGGGCACAGGGCGTTAAATGAAGGCGAGCACTGCAGCAGCTCTCCTGAGCCTGCCGTGCACGCGCTGTTGAACGCTAGCCCCATCAGGCAAAATAGGACAAAGTCAGAGTTTGCTTCCCAGAGGCATTCTTGGTCTTTCAGCAGGAGCAGAGTTGTCCAGGAGGTTGCGAGGAAAGGCTTCCCAAGTACTCACACGACTGGCTGTGCTCTCTGGAAAGCATGTAATTAGCCAGAGGGGGAGTGTAGGTCAAACACTGCAGAACCGCGTTGAGGAAACACGTATTTCCCAGGTTGTGGAGTCCAGCTCCAACGCTTTGCCTCTGCTGCCAAGACACAGGAATCTTCTTGGCTGGCAAAGACATCCTTCCTGGTGGAGCCATTCCCTCAGCAGTGGCTGCAAGGAAAGCACATTGTCAAAGAGACTGCCTGCCTTTGTTCTAGGAAGGCAGGTTTCCAAGCCGGTGTTCTGGAGAGCAGCCCCCAGCACCAGAAGCAGCTGCGTGGAGAACACAAGCACCTAGCAGAGACAGCCCATGCAGGGCTGCCGCTCCCATTGGCTGGCCACTCAAGAGCTTATTCACGTCTCTTCCTTTTTCTTATGGGCGACAATGACTAGTGGGCCCCAGGGAGTCACAAGATTAACTCTTACTCTTGAAGCCTTTACTCACAGGAGTAGCTCCTTTGTCGGCCATCTCTTGCAGGCGGTACCGCATGGCAGCCTGCAGAGCGGGAGTCCATCTCTACACCGTCCAGTTCCAATTGGAAAAGGAAGGAGCCCAGTTCTTCCAAGGGCTTGCTCAGCTCACGCTCCCTTTCAGCAGCGTGCTCGCGAGCGCCGGGGCAGAGAGCGCGCAAGCAGCTCTTGCGCCAGCAGCCTCTGTGCCGCCGAGTGACCCCAGCCGTGCGGGCCATTGTGAGGGAGGGCAGCGCGGCCAAGGCGGGGCTCGTGGCAGCTGAGTGGGCACATCCTTTATGAGGCAGGGTCACGGCAGAGACGCGCTCAGCTGACGCTGGGGAGCGCAGGGCCTGTGGCCGCTGCGCTGCCCCACTCCAGGTGGGGGCAGGAGCGGGGACGGTGCTTCCGCCAGCACAGCTCTCACACCTGCTTCTAAGGCAGAATACACTCAGGAAGGGAAGAAGGCACGCGCTTGTCACCATCCCTCATGGGCACTTTGACATGGCCTGTTTTCCTTGGTGCGAGATGTCTCTTTCCCTCTTGTGGTGTGCGCCACACTCTCCCACGGCCTTGTAGAGCACAACGCCGTGCTCCTAGAGCAGGGCCCTTTTCCAGGCTTTCTCTCTAGTTGTGGAGGGAAAGCAATCGGCTCGTGTTGCAGTACTGGCACCAGGGAAAGAGCCCTTCGGCAGCCATTCCGAGCAAGACTGTGTGAAGACCTTGGAAGGCCAAGAAACTTTTAGGTCATTCTGGGAGTCTCTGCACCAGCTGACGTGTGTCCACGAATGAGCAGAGAAACCTGCTATGCTTTAGCAGTAGGGCCCGTGCATGAGCAGTGCCAGCATGCTCTGACTTGCTCCCTGCTGAAGGCTCTGCCAAGGACAGGGCCGCTCCCTCCTTTTGCCCCCTTAGCGCCAAACTTAGTGCCATCCAGTTGACCCACAGTAGAGTGTGCAGTGAACTAGACAAGAGCACCCGATCTTAGCTACTCAGTGGGGTATGCTTGGCTAAATTTGCTTGGCAAGTTCTGTGCTCTGCCATTAGCACATGAGGGTGTGCAAAGCATTGTTGGTTGGATGCCTCTTTTCAAAGTGCATTGGGTGTTGTCCACGATTACACTGACGGGTCCTGCAGTATGAGCTTGGCTCTCTGAGCTGCTCGGAGGGCAGGGGATTGTGCCTCCGGAAGTGCAAAGCAACGCTTCTGAAGCCATCCAGCATTTCATTCTGAGGCAGCCAAAGAGGGAGGGGCAGAGGAAGGGGGAGAGGAAGAGAGAGGGAGAGAGAGAAGAGGGAAGGGAAGAGGAAGGAGATGGCTTAAAGCAAAGATGCCTTGTTCATAGTCCTATCACAGGCTTCTTAGGCTATGCACACATGTCCAACTCTCCCTCCGGCAGCTGAGCATGTTAGCCCCTCCTGAGAGTAGCAGTGGGGGCCATAAGCTGCACTCTCTCCACGAGAGAGATGTAAGCAGATTCCTGGTGGGATGACACTGCTTGAATTTGCTGGAGCTCTGTGCAAGTTTAAGAGCTCTCGGAGACCCTCTCCCACCAACATCCCCCTGTATCGTGCTGAGCATGTGGCGGTAACTTCTGTTTGGAGGAAGTCTGTAGTCATTGCCAGTAACTGCGGAGACGGCGTAGTAGAGCCCGCGTGTGTGCAGGGGCTCCTGTGCGGGTCTTTGTGGGAAGACGGGGCACATTTAGGCTTGCCCTTCATGTTTGCAGTTAGGAGCCAGTGTTTTGGTCATGGGCTAAGGTTTTAGTGCTTGTCGTTTCAGGGTAGGGATTGCGGAAGGCTTGGGGGAAGGAAGTGTTTGGAGCCCTGCTCAGGGTTCCTTTGAAGTGGTGAGGGCATGGGCTAGGTTCTGGGGCTCGAGTTAGGGCTCAGGGTGAGCATGGCGTGGCAGAGAATTGGAGTGAGGGATAAGAGTGAGGGCTGGGGTGAGAGCAGCGCCTTGGGGTGTGGGTGAAGGGAAGGCTCGGCCGGCCTGCCACCATGGCCCAGTGTGAGCTCGTGGCACGTGGCCTCTGTGTGTGCTGAGCCCTGCTTTGCTGCATCCCTTATCCAGTTTGGTGTGTCTGCCACCTCTGCGTTGGCCACCATGGCCTCACGTGGCTGTGTTGTCAGGAGCACGAGTGTATGAGTGGCCCTGCAGCTGCAAAGCCCCCATCATCCTCCTGCTGGGCCTCTTTGCATTTCCCTTGACCTTGACCTTACACTAGATACTAGAGGTTTCCTTTTCCTTGCTTCTGCCACCTCGTGGCAGGGAAACACTCCCAGCTTCTCATGAGGAGGGCTGACGCTTGAGCTGCCCGAGGTGCAGAAAGACTTGCTTCTCGCACTCCTGCCTGGTGCCCCATTTGGGCCTTTGCCACCACCAGGCCCTGCGCACCAGCAGCATCTTTGCCACCCCTTGATATTTCTGGCACCTTTAACAACACGCGCCAGAGGGAAAAGATGTGGGAAAGAAACGCCACTTCTTTTCACCGTGAGATTTCATACTGTGAAGAGTCCCAAAGATCACACACAACTCAGCAGTTGCTTTCCTGCCTTTATTTCATCCACCTACGCAAGGGATCTGAACTACTGAGTGCTCCTTAAGGCCAAGAGGACAGAGAAGAGGAAGAGGCAGAGGAGAAAGAAGTACAAAGTGATGAAATGTCCTTTTTCACTCTTTCTCCGTTTCCTTTGCATTTCGTTCTCAGCTTCCCCTTCTGCATGGGGATGTCTTCTTTTTCTGCTTCTCGGCTCTTGAGTTTTCTGGGAGGAGCTCTCAAGAGCAGAAGGAAGGGGCACGGCTGCAGGTGCTTGTCTTGGAGGAGAGCATTTTCCAGAGGGCTGCTCCAGTCCTGAATAGAGCCAAGAATCTGCTCGGTGGCTGCTGAAGCGATGCCCATGTTGCCCTCTGGACACGAATGGCAGGTGGAGCCAGCTGCTTTTGTAAGAACGCACGTGTGACCTGCCTTGCTCTGTTTGTCCTTTGCTTTGGGATGGGTAGCGAGGACGTTTCCCGGAGCTTCTGTCCTTCTCTGTGTAGTTTCTGTCACTACGGCGGGATGTGCAGCTGTTCCCATTGCAGTAGTGCTGCTGAGGGCAGTTTTGTTTGCTGCTTTGCGGGTTGTGAGAGCACCTCCTCTTGGGAGAATGAGCACCCCGTTCGTGGACACTGACGTGTTTTGGGTCCTCTTGCAGGGCTCTCTTTCTCTTTAAAGGCCTTGAGCTCTGCATTTCAAAAGAAGACATTCTAAGATGGCTCTGTGCAAAGACACGGCTTGGAAAAGCCCTAGACACAATCCCCCCCGCCTCCAGTGCTCAGGAACAAGCCATGGTGTTTTTGCTGTCTCAGCAGATGCCACCAAACTAAAAGTAAACCGAGCAAAATTCTGCTTGTTGTTTTTTTGCTTTCATGATGTGAGCATGATTAGGCCTCACTTGCAATGCCTCGCAAGGCCTCGGGAAGCTGGGCTGCGAGTGAGGAAGAAGCAGGGCTGCACTCAGTCTAGTCTTAGCCACTGCTTGAGGGATTGTGGCTGCAGCAGGAGGGCTTTCTCTGCACTGTGGCAGGGAAAACATAACGCACAAGCTACGCGTCCTGCCCATCCCTCCGCAAAACAAGGAACAAAAAAACCCCAAAATAAATAAATAAGGAAGAAAAAGGAAAATGCCACAATCCATTTTGTGCCTCAGTCCTTCCCTCTCTAACCCCCGCAAATACCTTCATCATGGGAGGTGGGTGCTGTGGTGCCGGAAGTGCAGCCTGCTCCTTCTTAGCCCGCTGCTGAGCAAGGCGCGAAGGGCCATGAGATGGCACGGGTGCATAAGAAGGGCGCTCTCCAGGTGTCTCTTCACAGCACCTTGGGAAACAACAGTCACCTCGCTTGAGACCTGTTCTGTGAGCCTGCTCCTGGGCTGAACCCCATCCTAGCATTTTCTAGGAGCGGCTGCCATGGCATACTGAAAACGTAGGCCAGACTGCCAAGTGAAGACTAGATACTGGTCTTCCTCCCACGCCTGTCCCTTTCAGAGCGAGAACTCCTGCTTACACCGCCTCTGGCCTGACTTTCCCCTCATTTCAGCGCTCGTCACTACAGGGAGCGTATACGTGACACGTGACGCCAGTGCAGCAGGTGACGGCCAAGAAATGAAAGCCAGTACGTGCCTTGGGGAATTGCAGACTGGATAGAGTTCAATTCTACCAATAGCCCCTTCCCGTCAGGACAGAGAATAAAACACAGAGCAGGACGAGGATAAGAAGAGATGTTTGAGTAGTGCCAAAAGCAAATGTACCCTGAAGGCCCTGCAATATACTTGCTCTTACCTGACATAAAAAAGTATATATGCCTGTTGTCTGAGGACGGTTTTGATGTCACAGGCGACTACCGAGTCGTCGTTCATCTGATACCACCGTCCATTACTGGCCTGCAAATAAAGGCAGAGATGCCTTTAGAGCAACCGCATGCTTTCTTCAGGAAAACGGCCAGAGAACGCTAGCAGGCAAAGGATACTCCAAGACTCGTCACCAGGACACCCGTAACAAGTCCTTTCCCCTTAAAAGCGGTGCTTGCCAGCCACAGGCAGGGGCAAGCTTCTCTTCACCAGCACAGATTTTGCCCTGCCACAAATGAAGCTGATGCTTACCTTGGTGAAGCAGACGTAGTGCCCTGCACGACCGCTCAGCCCTCTATGCACCAGGACCGCGTATAAGGCATAGAGGACCCGTTCTCCAGAGGACTGGGACATGTACGGTCGAAGGTTCAAATACTCAGGGTAGGCCACATCCTGAAGGCAGAGCAAGAAGATTGAAAACCCCTCTGGGAAGCCTTCATGAAAGATGTGCAGGAAAGCCCTTCTAAGAACATGGGCTGCACATTTTGTGACAGACACGTCCTCTGCTTCCTCAGGGAGTGTTCTTCCCCCAGACTGCATTTTAATCATTTCAGTTGCAGAGAACGGCTCCCTGCAAAATCAGTTCCTTAAGAGCAGAGCGTATGTTTCTCATCCCACGGGAACTTTGCTCTTATTGCAAGAGAGAGCGAGACCTACTAGTCTCGCTGATTTTTCCTAGGCATCCTCCAGGGCTGCAGTTGCAGCTGGCAGACATTAAGAACTTTTGAAGGAGTCTTCTGCCGCGGGAAATCTCCCTGCCCGAGAAGGCATTACAGCCGCACACATACCTTGCTAATCTTTTCGCCAGTGAAATCGCCAAATCTTTTCAAGGCGATGGTCAGGACGCTGGGTGAGTCTTGTATTGTAAGGCTCTTGGATGCAGCACCGATCTTTTCACACCTGCAAAGTACAGGCAGTTGATTCAACTCACTGAGAGAGCAGCTAGCTGCAGTTTTCACAACTGAGGAACTGCACAAGATGTTGTGCGAGTGAGGCCGCAGAGCTTGTGCACTTGGATACTCTAGGCCCTTCACTTGGGAACTCTAGCACCTTTCGGAAGCTGTGGTGGCCTCCCACCCCAAATGCTTGTGCTCAGCTCTTTCCCTCTTGAGCTCACTGCTACCCAGAGGAGGCAGCTTTTAACTCCTGGCTGTAGGAGTAGGTTGGTGCACAATTTCCCAGTTAGCAAGGACGAGCGCCCCCAGGAAGACAGCAAGCGGAAGAAAGTACTCCCATAGGCCAGCGTGTGCGCTCCTTGGCCGAGATTGCCAGTTAGTTGCAGAGAATGGGAAAGGTTCCGCTTAGAGAAGCAAGTGGACGCTTTGCAAGCTTCGGGTGAGTTCAGGCTGTGAGCTGCACAGCCAAAAGCTGCCTCTCATGCTCTTCTTTGTGCAGTAAGTCAAATCTTCTCAAAGGAGAACTTGTGCTTTGACATAGGCCACAGGTTCGGCCAGGATGAAGCTCCAATTTGGATGGCATTAGGCAGAATCTTACTTGCTGCATTGGTAGCAATTTTCACCTTCCAGCAGCTCCGCTCTCACAAATTCTTTGAGAGCGCTGGGGACAGAGGAGGCTGCCTGCATGAGGAAGAAAGTAGGGCACTGAGATCCCGGAATCTGGATCCCAGCCCGTGACTCCCCTCTTGCCGCGGGGCCTCCCTCGTTAACACCTGGGAATCCTCCTGTGAAGCAGTGAACACTAGGGAGAGGGGAGCTGAAGGAGAGTGTGCTGAACACGGACTGTGCTTGAGCGTCTTGAAGAGCCTTATCAGGCTAGAAAGCCTTGTTGGAAAGGTTGTCTCAAAGTACTGGGCTGCCAAGAGCTACCTGTCTGTGGTGGCACACAATGAAGTTAGCTTTGCAGGAGTAAGAAAGGACCAAAAGAAAAGAAAAGAAAAAAACCCAAACCCAAACCAAAGCAAACCACTAGTAAAGCCATCGTATAGCAACTGGCAGTGTACAGAGGCAGTACTGAGGAAGCCTGGCAGGATGAGCATGTGTGCAGAGCCCCCAGCCATCCATCACCCCACGATTTTGCTGTGACCAGTGAGGTCTTCCTAAGGGAAGTCTGACGAGGTGAGAAAGTCACAAAAGGGGAGAGCCAAGCTCAAAATCTCAGCACCTTCAAAGACATCGTCGGCCAGAATTCCACAACCGCTTACCTTTATCTCCAAAGCGATGTCGAGGAACGCCTCAGAGGACTCTGAAACGGCTTGGCAGCTCAGACACGTTACTGCAATGCAAACAGAAACACTTCACAAAACACGAAGGACCATCTTGCTCCATCTTCATTACTGAGAGCCAGTACTTGAGGAAAGCTCTTTGCAACAAACAGGCACAAAGGCACACTTCTGAGGGCACTAAGAGTCGTAAAAAGTACCTCTGGATGTTAGGAATCCTCCAAATATTTCACGGATGACCGTGGTGCCTTGCAACAAGGTGTCCAAGCTGGAAACAAAATGTTATCATTGTCACTCCCAAGAGCCCCAGCAGAGAGTCAAAGAGCTTTTCTTTTCGGTGAAAACCCTGGGCAACGCAGGGTAGCAAATGAAGGGTCCTAAAGTCCTAGAGAACACTTAAAGGATAAGTTGGTTCTGCTTACTCGGTGCATCCGTTCAAATAATCAACGTGCATAGCAGCCACGATGTAACGTAGGAATTCGTGAGCATCTTCCTGTCTGCCGAAGCAGAAACGCTCACCTCTTCCTAGTGAATAAAAGGGTTATACAAGGCTTATCTCATAGAAAGGGATAGAAGAAGATGTAGTTTGCTAAAACCTCCCTTCCCTCACAAAAAACAAACAAAAAACTATCCGTACCCATTGCACCCATGAAACAACCCTCTCAAAATTTAGGCCTTTCTACAGAGAAAGCCATGTGAAAAGACTTACGCCGAAGGTCATTGAGGACTGCCAGAGGCTCGATGGCCTTGTCAGAGCTGAACAGGACCTGGTTGATGTGTGTTTCCATGGTACACAGCATGCAGGAACCTTGCTCACAACCTGTTGAGCGTCAAGGAAGTAACCCCCTGGCTTTAGTGAAAGCTAGCGACGTTGCTAGAGACAACCTTAAGCAACAACAACCTTGCAGCTTCAAGTGCACTCTCTGCCCTGCGTACCACGCTCTCCTCTCCAAAAGGGCCAAGAGGCCATTCTGCGTGCATAAGCATTAAGCAGGAAGTCTGCAGTAGCATGCATTTTCTGAGGAAACACCTAAAGGACTATTGGCAAGACATCCTTTGCAAGGGCAGGGAAGTGCACAGGAATAGGCAGACTAACTGAGAGTGCTTTCACAGTGCTCTTTGGTAGCTTTCCTCCTCTTGCAGTGCAACCGCATCTGCTGTCACAGTGGTCGTGCATTAGGGAAAGCCAGCTGTGACAGAACGCTGAGAACCTGTGACAGCCTCCTGCAAAATTTTAGCTTCTTTCTATGAACGCGTAAGTAACTCCAGGCCAAATAGTCCTGGAGTGCTTTGCTTCCCCAAACCCTCCCGCATTCACAGGAGGGAGGAAAGAATGCCTCCTTGGCATTTGGGCACAGGGCGTTAAATGAAGGCGAGCACTGCAGCAGCTCTCCTGAGCCTGCCGTGCACGCGCTGTTGAACGCCAGCCCCATCAGGCAAAATAGGGCAAAGTCAGAGTTTGCTTCCCAGAGGCATTCTTGGTCTTTCAGCAGGAGCAGAGTTGTCCAGGAGGTTGCGAGGAAAGGCTTCCCAAGTACTCACACGACTGGCTGTGCTCTCTGGAAAGCATGTAATTAGCCAGAGGGGGAGTGTAGGTCAAACACTGCAGAACCGCGTTGAGGAAACACGTATTTCCCAGGTTGTGGAGTCCAGCTCCAACGCTTTGCCTCTGCTGCCAAGACACAGGAATCTTCTTGGCTGGCAAAGACATCCTTCCTGGTGGAGCCATTCCCTCAGCAGTGGCTGCAAGGAAAGCACATTGTCAAAGAGACTGCCTGCCTTTGTTCTAGGAAGGCAGGTTTCCAAGCCGGCGTTCTGGAGAGCAGCCCCCAGCACCAGAAGCAGCTGCGTGGAGAACACAAGCACCTAGCAGAGACAGCCCATGCAGGGCTGCCGCTCCCATTGGCTGGCCACTCAAGAGCTTATTCACGTCTCTTTCTCATGGGCGACAATGACTTGTGGGCCCCGGGGAGTCACAAGATTAACCCTTTCTCTTGAAGCCTTTACTCACAGGAGTAGCTCCTTTGTCGGCCATCTCTTGCAGGCGGTACCGCATGGCAGCCTGCAGAGCGGGAGTCCATCTCTACACCGTCCAGTTCCGACTGGAAAAGGAAGGAGCCCAGTTCTTCCAAGGGCTTGCTCAGCTCACGCTCCCTTTCAGCAGCGTGCTCGCGAGCGCCGGGGCAGAGAGCGCGCAAGCAGCTCTTGCACCAGCAGCCTCTGTGCCGCCGAGTGACCCCAGCCGTGCGGGCCATTGTGAGGGAGGGCAGCGCGGCCAAGGCGGGGCTCGTGGCAGCTGAGTGGGCACATCCTTTATGAGGCAGGGTCACGGCAGAGACGCGCTCAGCTGACGCCGGGGAGCGCAGGGCGCTGTGCAGAGCCTGTGGCCGCTGCGCTGCCCCACTCAAGGTGGGGGCAGGAGCGGGGACGGTGCTTCCGCCAGCACAGCTCTCACACCTGTTTCTCAGGCAGAATACACTCAGGAAGGGAAGAAGGCACGCGCTTGTCACCATCCCTCATGGGCACTTTGACATGGCCTGTTCTCCTTGGTGCGAGGTGTCTCTTTCCCTCTTGTGGTGTGCGCCACACTCTCCCACGGCCTTGTAGAGCACAACGCCGCGCTCCTAGAGCAGGGCCCTTTTCCAGGCTTTCTCTCTAGGTGTGGAGGGAAAGCAATCAGCTCATGTTGCAGTACTGGCACCAGGGAAAGAGCCCTTCGGCAGCCATTCCGAGCAAGACTGTGTGAAGACCTTGGAAGGCCAAGAAACTTTTAGGTCATTCTGGGAGTCTCTGCACCAGTTGACGTGTGTCCACGAATGAGCAGAGAAACCTGAGGCCGCTATGCTTTAGCTGTAGGGCCCGTGCATGAGCAGTGCCAGCGTGCTCTGACTTGCTCCCTGCTGAAGGCTCTGCCAAGGACAGGGCCGCTCCCTCCTTTTGCCCCCTTAGCGGCAAACTTAGTGCCATCCAATTGACCCACAGTAGAGTCTGCAGCGAACTAGACAAGAGCACCCGATCTTAGCTACTCAGTGGGGTATGCTTGGCTAAATTTGCTTGGCAAGTTCTGTGCTCTGCCATTAGCACATGAGGGTGTGCAAAGCATTGTTGGTCGGATGCGTCTTTTCAAAGTGCATCAGGTGTTGTCCACGATTACACTGACGGGTCCTGCAGTTTGAGCTTGGCTCTCTGAGCTGCTCGGAGGGCAGGGGATTGTGCCTCCGGAAGTGCAAAGCAACGCTTCTGAAGCCATCCAGCATTTCATTCTGAGGCAGCCAAAGAGGGAGGGGCAGAGGAAGGGGGAGAGGAAGAGAGAGGGAGAGAGAGAGAGAAGAGGGAGGGGAAGAGGAAGGAGATGGCTTAAAGCAAAGATGCCTTGTTCGTAGTCCTATCACAGGCTTCTTAGGCTATGCACACATGTCCAACTCTCCCTCCGGCAGCTGAGCATGTTAGCCCCTCCTGAGAGTAGCAGTGGGGGCCATAATCTGCACTCTCTCCACGAGAGAGATGTAAGCAGATTCCTGGTGGGATGACACTGCTTGAATTTGCTGGAGCTCTGTGCAAGTTTAAGAGCTCTCGGAGACCCTCTCCCACCAACATCCCCCTGTATCGTGCTGAGCATGTGGCGGTAACTTCTGTTTGGAGGAAGTCTGTAGTCATTGCCAGTAACTGCGGAGACGGCGTAGTAGAGCCCGCGTGTGTGCAGGGGCTCCTGTGCGGGTCTTTGTCGGCAGACGGGGCACGTTTAGGCTTGCCCTTCATGTTTCCAGTTAGGAGCCAGTGTTTTGGTCATGGGCTAAGGTTTTAGTGCTTGTCGTTTCAGGGTAGGGATTGCGGAAGGCTTGGGGGAAGGAAGTGTTTGGAGCCCTGCTCAGGGTTCCTTTGAAGTGGTGAGGGCATGGGCTAGGTTCTGGGGCTCGAGTTAGGGCTCAGGGTGAGCATGGCGTGGCAGAGAATTGGAGTGAGGGATAAGAGTGAGGGCTGGGGTGAGAGCAGCGCCTTGGGGTGTGGGTGAAGGGAAGGCTCGGCCGGCCTGCCACCATGGCCCAGTGTGAGCTCGTGGCACGTGGCCTCTGTGTGTGCTGAGCCCTGCTTTGCTGCATCCCTTATCCAGTTTGGCGTGTCTGCCACCTCTGCGTTGGCCACCATGGCCTCACGTGGCTGTGTTGTCAGGAGCACGAGTGTATGAGTGGCCCTGCAGCTGCAAAGCCCCCATCATCCTCCTGCTGGGCCTCTTTGCATTTCCCTTGACCTTGACCTTGACCTTACACTAGATACTAGAGGTTTCCTTTTCCTTGCTTCTGCAACCCCGTGGCAGGGAAACACTCCCAGCTTCTCATGAGGAGGGCTGACGCTTGAGCTGCCCGAGGTGCAGAAAGACTTGCTTCTCGCACTCCTGCTTGGTGCCCCATTTGGGCCTTTGCCACCACCAGGCCCTGCGCACCAGCAGCATCTTTGCCACCCCTTGATATTTCTGGCACCTTTAACAACACGCGCCAGAGGGAAAAGATGTGGGAAAGAAACGCCACTTCTTTTCACGGTGAGATTTCATACTGTGAAGAGTCCCAAAGATCACACACAACTCAGCAGTTGCTTTCCTGCCTTTATTTCATCCACCTACCCAAGGGATCTGCACTACTGAGTGCTCCTTAAGGCCAAGAGGACAGAGAAGAGGAAGAGGCAGAGGAGAAAGAAGTACAAAGTGATGAAATGTCCTTTTTCACTCTTTCTCCGTTTCCTTTGCATTTCGTTCTCAGCTTCCCCTTCTGCATGGGGATGTCTTCTTTTTCTGCTTCTCGGCTCTTGAGTTTTCTGGGAGGAGCCCTCAAGAGCAGAAGGAAGGGGCACGGCTGCAGGTGCTTGTCTTGGAGGAGAGCATTTTCCAGAGGGCTGCTCCAGTCCTGAATAGAGCCAAGAATCTGCTCGGTGGCTGCTGAAGCGATGCCCATGTTGCCCTCTGGACACGGATGGCAGGTGGAGCCAGCTGCTTTTGCAAGAACGCACGTGTGACCTGCCTTGCTCTGTTTGTCCTCTGCTTTGGGATGGGTAGCGAGGACGTTTCCCGGAGCTTCTGTCCTTCTCTGTGTAGTTTCTGTCACTACGGCAGGATGTGCAGCTGTTCCCATTGCAGTAGTGCTGCTGAGGGCAGTTTTGTTTGCTGCTTTGCAGGTTGTGAGAGCACCTCCTCTTGGGAGAATGAGCACCCCGTTCGTGGACACTGACGTGTTTTGGCTCCTCTTGCAGGGCTCTCTTTCTCTTTAAAGGCCTTGAGCTCTGCATTTCAAAAGAAGACATTCTAAGATGGCTCTGTGCAAAGACACGGCTTGGAAAAGCCCTAGACACAATCCCCCCCGCCTCCAGTGCTCAGGAACAAGCCATGGTGTTTTTGCTGTCTCAGCAGATGCCACCAAACTTAAAGTAAACCAAGCAAAATTCTGCTTGTTGTTTTTTTGCTTTCATGATGTGAGCATGATTAGGCCTCACTTGCAATGCCTCGCAAGGCCTCGGGAAGCTGGGCTGCGAGTGAGGAAGCAGCAGGGCTGCACTCAGTCTAGTCTTAGCCACTGCTTGAGGGATTGTGGCTGCAGCAGGAGGGCTTTCTCTGCACTGTGGCAGGGAAAACATAACGCACAAGCTACGCGTCCTGCCCATCCCTCCGCAAAACAAAGAACAAAAAAACCCCAAAATAAATAAATAAGGAAGAAAAAGGAAAATGCCACAATCCATTTTGTGCCTCAGTCCTTCCCTCTCTAACCCCCGCAAATACCTTCATCATGGGAGGTGGGTGCTGTGGTGCCGGAAGTGCAGCCTGCTCCTTCTTAGCCCGCTGCTGAGCAAGGCGCGAAGGGCCATGAGATGGCACGGGTGCATAAGAAGGGCGCTCTCCAGGTGTCTCCTCACAGCACCTTGGGAAACAACAGTCACCTCGCTTGAGACCTGTTCTGTCAGCCTGCTCCTGGGCTGAACCCCATCCTAGCATTTTCTAGGAGCGGCTGCCATGGCATACTGAAAACGTAGGCCAGACTGCCAAGTGAAGACTAGATACTGGTCTTCCTCCCACGCCTGTCCCTTTCAGAGCAAGAACTCCTGCTTACACCACCTCTGGCCTGACTTTCCCCTCATTTCAGCGCTCGCCGCTACAGGGAGCGTATACGTGACAAGTGACGCCAGTGCAGCAGGTGACGGCCAAGAAATGAAAGCCAGTACGTGCCTTGGGGAATTGCAGACTGGATAGAGTTCAATTCTACCAATAGCCCCTTCCCGTCAGGACAGAGAATAAAACACAGAGCAGGACGAGGATAAGAAGAGATGTTTGAGTAGTGCCAAAAGCAAATGTACCCTGAAGGCCCTGCAATACACTTGCTCTTACCTGACATAAAAAAGTATATATGCCTGCTGTTTGAGGACGGTTTTGATGTCACAGGCGACTACCGAGTCGTCGTTCATCTGATACCACCGTCCATTACTGGCCTGCAAATAAAGGCAGAGATGCCTTTAGAGCAACCGCATGCTTTCTTCAGGAAAACGGCCAGAGAACGCTAGCAGGCAAAGGATACTCCAAGACTCGTCACCAGGACACCCGTAACAAGTCCTTTCCCCTTAAAAGCGGTGCTTGCCAGCCACAGGCAGGGGCAAGCTTCTCTTCACCAGCACAGATTTTGCCCTGCCACAAATGAAGCTGATGCTTACCTTGGTGAAGCAGACGTAGTGCCATGCACGACCGCTCAGCCCTCTGTGCACCAGGACCGCGTATAAGGCATAGAGGACCCGTTCTCCAGAGGACTGGGACATGTACGGTCGAAGGTTCAAATACTCAGGGTAGGCCACATCCTGAAGGCAGAGCAAGAAGATTGAAAACCGCTCTGGGAAGCCTTCATGAACGAGGCGCAGGAAAACCCTTCTAAGAACATGGACTGCACATTTTGTGACAGACACGTCCTCTGCTTCCTCAGGGAGTGTTCTTCCCCCAGACTGCATTTTAATCATTTCAGTTGCAGAGAACGGCTCCCTGCAAAATCAGTTCCTTAAGAGCAGAGCGTATGTTTCTCATCCCATGGGAACTTTGCTCTTACTGCAAGAGAGAGCGAGACCTACTAGTCTCACTGATTTTTCCTAGGCATCCTCCAGGGCTGCAGTTGCAGCTGGCAGACATTAAGAACTTTTGAAGGAGTCTTCTGCCGCGGGAAATCTCCCTGCCCAAGAAGGCATTACAGCCGCACACATACCTTGCTAATCTTTTCGCCAGTGAAATCGCCAAATCTTTTCAAGGCGATGGTCAGGACGCTGGGTGAGTCTTGTATTGTAAGGCTCTTGGATGCAGCACCGATCTTTTCACACCTGCAAAGTACAGGCAATTGATTCAACTCACTGAGAGAGCAGCTAGCTGCAGTTTTCACAACTGAGGAACTGCACAAGATGTTGTGCGAGCGAGGCCGCAGAGCTTGTGCACTTGGATACTCTAGCCCCTTCACTTGGGAACTCTAGCACCTTTCGGAAGCTGTGGTGGCCTCCCACCCCAAATGCTTGTGCTCAGCTCTTTCCTGCTTGAGCTCACTGCTACCCAGAGGAGGCAGCTTTTAACTTCTGGCTGTAGGAGTAGGTTGGTGCACAATTTCCCAGTTAGCAAGGACGAGCGCCCCCAGGAAGACAGCAAGCGGAAGAAAATACTCCCATAGGCCAGCGTGTGCGCTCCTTGGCCGAGATTGCCAGTTAGTTGCAGAGAATGGGAAAGGTTCCTCTTTGAGAAGCAAGTGGACGCTTTGCAAGCTTCGGGTGAGTTCAGGCTGTGAGCTGCACAGCCAAAAGCTGCCTCTCATGCTCTTCTTTGTGCAGTAAGTCAAAGGAGAACTTGTGCTTTGAGATAGGCCACAGGTTCGGCCAGGATGAAGCTCCAATTTGGATGGCATTAGGCAGAATCTTACTTGCTGCATTGGTAGCAATTTTCACCTTCCAGCAGCTCCGCTCTCACAAATTCTTTGAGAGCGCTGGGGACAGAGGAGGCTGCCTGCATGAGGAAGAAAGTAGGGCACTGAGATCCCGGAATCTGGATCCCAGCCCGTGACTCCCCTCTTGCCGCGGGGCCTCCCTCGTTAACACCTGGGAATCCTCCTGTGAAGCAGTGAACACTAGGGAGAGGGGAGCTGAAGGAGAGTGTGCTGAACACTGACTGCGCTTGAGCGTCTTGAAGAGCCTTATCAGGCTAGAAAGCCTTGTTGGAAAGGTTGTCTCAAAGTACTGGGCTACCAATAGCTACCTGTCTGTGGTGGCACACAATGAAGTTAGCTTTGCAGGAGTAAGAAAGGACAAAAAGAAAAGAAAAGAAAAGAAAAGAAAAGAAAAGAAAAGAAAAGAAAAGAAAAGAAAAGAAAAGAAAAGAAAAGAAAAGAAAAGAAAAGAAAAGAAAAGAAAAGAAAAGAAAAGAAAAGAAAAGAAAAGAACCCAAACCCAAACCAAAGCAAACCACTAGTAAAGCCATCGTATAGCAACTGGCAGTGTACAGAGGCAGTACTGAGGAAGCCTGGCAGGATGAGCATGTGTGCAGAGCCCCCAGCCATCCATCACCCCACGATTTTGCTGTGACCAGTGAGGTCTTCCTAAGGGAAGTCTGACGAGGTGAGAAAGTCACAAAAGGGGAGAGCCAAGCTCAAAATCTCAGCACCTTCAAAGACATCGTCGGCCAGAATTCCACAACCGCTTACCTTTATCTCCAAAGCGATGTCGAGGAACGCCTCAGAGGACTCTGAAACGGCTTGGCAGCTCAGACACGTTACTGCAATGCAAACAGAAACACTTCACAAAACACGAAGGACACTCACTTGCTCCATCTTCATTACTGAGAGCCAGTACTTGAGGGAAGCTCTTTGCAACAAACAGGCACAAAGGCACACTTCTGAGGGCACTAAGAGTCGTAAAAAGTACCTCTGGATGTTAGGAATCCTCCAAATATTTCACGGATGACCGTGGTGCCTTGCAACAAGGTGTCCAAGCTGGAAACAAAATGTTATCATTGTCACTCCCAAGAGCCCAAGCAGAGAGTCAAAGAGCTTTTCTTTTCGGTGAAAACCCTGGGCAACGCAGGGTAGCAAATGAAGGGTCCTAAAGTCCTAGAGAACACTTAAAGGATAAGTTGGTTCTGCTTACTCGGTGCATCCGTTCAAATAATCAACGTGCATAGCAGCCACGATGTAACGTAGGAATTCGTGAGCATCTTCCTGTCTGCCGAAGCAGAAACGCTCACCTCTTCCTAGTGAATAAAAGGGTTATACAAGGCTTATCTCATAGAAAGGGATAGAAGAAGATGTAGTTTGCTAAAACCTCCCTTCCCTCACAAAAAACAAACAAACAAACAAAAAACTCTCCGTACCCATTGCACCCATGAAACAGCCCTCTCAAAATTTAGGCCTTTCTACAGAGAAAGCCATGTGAAAAGACTTACGCCGAAGGTCATTGAGGACTGCCAGAGGCTCGATGGCCTTGTCAGAGCTGAACAGGACCTGGTTGATGTGTGTTTCCATGGTACACAGCATGCAGGAACCTTGCTCACAACCTGTTGAGCGTCAAGGAAGTAACCCCCTGGCTTTAGTGAAAGCTAGCGACGTTGCTAGAGACAACCTTAAGCAACAACAACCTTGCAGCTTCAAGTGCACTCTCTGCCCTGCGTACCACGCTCTCCTCTCCAAAAGGGCCAAGAGGCCAGTCTGTGTGCATAAGCATTAAGCAGGAAGTCTGCAGTAGCATGCATTTTCTGAGGAAACACCTAAAGGACTATTGGCAAGACATCCTTTGCAAGGGCAGGGAAGTGCACAGGAATAGGCACACCAACTGAGAGTGCTTTCACAGTGCTCTTTGGTAGCTTTCCTCCTCTTGCAGTGCAACCGCATCTGCTGTCACAGTGGTCGTGCATTAGGGAAAGCCAGCTGTGACAGAACGCTGAGAACCTGTGACAGCCTCCTGCAAAATTTTAGCTTCTTTCTACGAACGCGTAAGTAACTCCAGGCCAAATAGTCCTGGAGTGCTTTGCTTCCCTAAACCCTTCCGCATTCACTGGAGGGAGGAAAGAATGCCTCCTTGGCATTTGGGCACAGGGCGTTAAATGAAGGCGAGCACTGCAGCAGCTCTCCTGAGCCTGCCGTGCACGCGCTGTTGAACGCCAGCCCCATCAGGCAAAATAGGGCAAAGTCAGAGTTTGCTTCCCAGAGGCATTCTTGGTCTTTCAGCAGGAGCAGAGTTGTCCAGGAGGTTGCGAGGAAAGGCTTCCCAAGTACTCACACGACTGGCTGTGCTCTCTGGAAAGCATGTAATTAGCCAGAGGGGGAGTGTAGGTCAAACACTGCAGAACCGCGTTGAGGAAACACGTATTTCCCAGGTTGTGGAGTCCAGCTCCAACGCTTTGCCTCTGCTGCCAAGACACAGGAATCTTCTTGGCTGGCAAAGACATCCTTCCTGGTGGAGCCATTCCCTCAGCAGTGGCTGCAAGGAAAGCACATTGTCAAAGAGACTGCCTGCCTTTGTTCTAGGAAGGCAGGTTTCCAAGCCGGCGTTCTGGAGAGCAGCCCCCAGCACCAGAAGCAGCTGCGTGGAGAACACAAGCACCTAGCAGAGACAGCCCATGCAGGGCTGCCGCTCCCATGGGCTGGCCACTCAAGAGCTTATTCACGTCTCTTTCTCATGGGCGACAATGACTTGTGGGCCCCGGGGAGTCACAAGATTAACCCTTTCTCTTGAAGCCTTTACTCACAGGAGTAGCTCCTTTGTCGGCCGTCTCTTGCAGGCGGTACCGCATGGCAGCCTGCAGAGCGGGAGTCCATCTCTACACCGTCCAGTTCCGACTGGAAAAGGAAGGAGCCCAGTTCTTCCAAGGACTTGCTCAGCTCACGCTCCCTTTCAGCAGCGTGCTCGCGAGCGCCGGGGCAGAGAGCGCGCAAGCAGCTCTTGCGCCAGCAGCCTCTGTGCCGCCGAGTGACCCCAGCCGTGCGGGCCATTGTGAGGGAGGGCAGCGCGGCCAAGGCGGGGCTCGTGGCAGCTGAGTGGGCACATCCTTTATGAGGCAGGGTCACGGCAGAGACGCGCTCAGCTGACGCCGGGGAGCGCAGGGCGCTGTGCAGAGCCTGTGGCCGCTGCGCTGCCCCACTCAAGGTGGGGGCAGGAGCGGGGACGGTGCTTCCGCCAGCACAGCTCTCACACCTGTTTCTCAGGCAGAATACACTCAGGAAGGGAAGAAGGCACGCGCTTGTCACCATCCCTCATGGGCACTTTGACATGGCCTATTCTCCTTGGTGCGAGGTGTCTCTTTCCCTCTTGTGGTGTGCGCCACACTCTCCCACGGCCTTGTAGAGCACAACGCCGCGCTCCTAGAGGCCCCAGGGCCCTTTTCCAGGCTTTCTCTCTAGGTGTGGAGGGAAAGAATCAGCTCATGTTGCAGTACTGGCACCAGGGAAAGAGCCCTTCGGCAGCCATTCCGAGCAAGACTGTGTGAAGACCTTGGAAGGCCAAGAAACTTTTAGGTCATTCTGGGAGTCTCTGCACCAGTTGACGTGTGTCCACGAATGAGCAGAGAAACCTGAGGCCGCTATGCTTTAGCAGTAGGGCCCGTGCATGAGCAGTGCCAGCGTGCTCTGACTTGCTCCCTGCTGAAGGCTCTGCCAAGGACAGGGCCGCTCCCTCCTTTTGCCCCCTTAGCGGCAAACTTAGTGCCATCCAATTGACCCACAGTAGAGTGTGCAGTGAACTAGACAAGAGCACCCGATCTTAGCTACTCAGTGGGGTATGCTTGGCTAAATTTGCTTGGCAAGTTCTGTGCTCTGCCATTAGCACATGAGGGTGTGCAAAGCATTGTTGGTTGGATGCGTCTTTTCAAAGTGCATCAGGTGTTGTCCACGATTACACTGACGGGTCCTGCAGTTTGAGCTTGGCTCTCTGAGCTGCTCGGAGGGCAGGGGATTGTGCCTCCGGAAGTGCAAAGCAACGCTTCTGAAGCCATCCAGCATTTCATTCTGAGGCAGCCAAAGAGGGAGGGGCAGAGGAAGGGGGAGAGGAAGAGAGAGGGAGAGAGAGAGAGAAGAGGGAAGGGAAGAGGAAGGAGATGGCTTAAAGCAAAGATGCCTTGTTCGTAGTCCTATCACAGGCTTCTTAGGCTATGCACACATGTCCAACTCTCCCTCCGGCAGCTGAGCATGTTAGCCCCTCCTGAGAGTAGCAGTGGGGGCCATAATCTGCACTCTCTCCGCGAGAGAGATGTAAGCAGATTCCTGGTGGGATGACACTGCTTGAATTTGCTGGAGCTCTGTGCAAGTTTAAGAGCTCTCGGAGACCCTCTCCCACCAGCATCCCCCTGTATCGTGCTGAGCATGTGGCGGTAACTTCTGTTTGGAGGAAGTCTGTAGTCATTGCCAGTAACTGCGGAGACGGCGTAGTAGAGCCCGCGTGTGTGCAGGGGCTCCTGTGCGGGTCTTTGTGGGAAGACAGGGCACGTTTAGGCTTGCCCTTCATGTTTCCAGTTAGGAGCCAGTGTTTTGGTCATGGGCTAAGGTTTTAGTGCTTGTCGTTTCAGGGTAGGGATTGCGGAAGGCTTGGGGGAAGGAAGTGTTTGGAGCCCTGCTCAGGGTTCCTTTGAAGTGGTGAGGGCATGGGCTAGGTTCTGGGGCTCGAGTTAGGGCTCAGGGTGAGCATGGCGTGGCAGAGAATTGGAGTGAGGGATAAGAGTGAGGGCTGGGGTGAGAGCAGCGCCTTGGGGTGTGGGTGAAGGGAAGGCTCGGCCGGCCTGCCACCATGGCCCAGTGTGAGCTCGTGGCACGTGGCCTCTGTGTGTGCTGAGCCCTGCTTTGCTGCATCCCTTATCCAGTTTGGTGTGTCTGCCACCTCTGCGTTGGCCACCATGGCCTCACGTGGCTGTGTTGTCAGGAGCACGAGTGTATGAGTGGCCCTGCAGCTGCAAAGCCCCCATCATCCTCCTGCTGGGCCTCTTTGCATTTCCCTTGACCTTGACCTTACACTAGATACAAGACCTTATACTAGATACAAGAGGACAGAGAAGAGGAAGAGGCAGAGGAGAAAGAAGTACAAAGTGATGAAATGTCCTTTTTCACTCTTTCTCCGTTTCCTTTGCATTTCGTTCTCAGCTTCCCCTTCTGCATGGGGATGTCTTCTTTTTCTGCTTCTCGGCTCTTGAGTTTTCTGGGAGGAGCCCTCAAGAGCAGAAGGAAGGGGCACGGCTGCAGGTGCTTGTCTTGGAGGAGAGCATTTTCCAGAGGGCTGCTCCAGTCCTGAATAGAGCCAAGAATCTGCTCGGTGGCTGCTGAAGCGATGCCCATGTTGCCCTCTGGACACGGATGGCAGGTGGAGCCAGCTGCTTTTGCAAGAACGCACGTGTGACCTGCCTTGCTCTGTTTGTCCTCTGCTTTGGGATGGGTAGCGAGGACGTTTCCCGGAGCTTCTGTCCTTCTCTGTGTAGTTTCTGTCACTACGGCGGGATGTGCAGCTGTTCCCATTGCAGTAGTGCTGCTGAGGGCAGTTTTGTTTGCTGCTTTGCGGGTTGTGAGAGCACCTCCTCTTGGGAGAATGAGCACCCCGTTCGTGGACACTGACGTGTTTTGGGTCCTCTTGCAGGGCTCTCTTTCTCTTTAAAGGCCTTGAGCTCTGCATTTCGAAAGAAGACATTCTAAGATGGCTCTGTGCAAAGACACGGCTTGGAAAAGCCCTAGACACAATCCCCCCCCGCCTCCAGTGCTCAGGAACAAGCCATGGTGTTTTTGCAGTCTCAGCAGATGCCACCAAACTAAAAGTAAACCAAGCAAAATTCTGCTTGTTGTTTTTTGCTTTCATGATGTGAGCATGACTAGGCCTCACTTGCAATGCCTCGCAAGGCCTCGGGAAGCTGGGCTGCGAGTGATGAAGTAGCAGGGCTGCCCTCAGTCTAGTCTTAGCCACTGGTTGAGGGATTGTGGCTGCAGCAGGAGGGCTTTCTCTGCACTGTGGCAGGGAAAACATAACGCACAAGCTATGCGTCCTGCCCATCCCTCCACAAAACAAAGAACAAAAAAAAGAAAAAAAAAGAAAAGGAAGAAAAAGGAAAATGCCTTCATCATGCTTTCTCTTTAGAAGCTTTAAGTACACTCTTTGCCCTGCGTTCCATGCTCTTCTGTTGATGAAGTCAACACAATCTTCTGGGATGAAGTATTCAGCCATTCCTATTTACTCGGGAGATGGAATAGTATAGCCCGCGTGTATGCAGGGGTTCCTCTGTTGTCCATGTATTGGTTTTGTAATGTCAGTGGGCATGAATGCACTGTGATCTTTGTCATGCTTGCTCCTGCATTTTCCCACGTCTTCTTCTTGCTGCTGGTGTATTTCTAGAAGCCCTTCCTTTTTTCCCCTATTGTTCTTGCTAAGTTTAATTCCAAACAAGCCTTGTCCTTCCTTGATGCATCCCTGCATTCTCTGACAGTGTGCCTTTATTCCTCTCAAATGGTCTGACTCTTCTTCCACATGATGTTTTCTTTCTTTTTCTGCTTAAATTTTACCACAAGTTCCTTCCAATCCACACAGGTCACAGGTCTCCTGCCCGCCTCGCACCACTTCTTTCTTGTAGGAATGCACCAATCCTGAGCTTGGACAAAGTAGTGCTTGAATATTAGCCAACTATCCTGGACTCTCTTTCCTTCTAGGGCCCTGGACCAGGGGACTCCGTCAAGTAGGTCCCTGAAGAGGTTAAAGTTATTTCTCTTGAAATCCAGGGTTGCAATCCTACTTTTTGCCTAGTTTCCTCCTCGCAGTATATCGAATTCCAACAGCTTGAGATGGCTGGAAGGAAGATGGGAGCAGCTCAGCAGTGGATGCCACAAGCCACGGGGAACAAAGGGGTCAGAGTGGTGGATGATTGGTTGTCCCTCTTCTTTTGCCCCAATGCGCTGTGGGCCAGATCCACCACCAGCACAAAATGACCACGAGATGCCCCAAGATGTGCAACTTGTTGAGGTGAGTGTGCGAGGAAGGGCTGTGATGAGGCCTGTGATCACCATCTTGTGCATCACCAACCTCTAGTTGTGCAGATGCAATTGCAGGAAACCCAGGACATCCTCATCAATCTCCTGCTCAAAGTCCATGCAGTTCAGCAGCTGAAACACACCCTGTTGCAGATTGACTGATTATCAGAGCCAACAGCACTCCCTGAATCCTCTGAACCTCCTGCAGAGTCTCAGTTTGAGACATTTGTGAAACGTTTGAGTGGAGAATGGGCCCAAGGGCTGCATGACTTGCAAATGGTTATGAACAGTTGGCCATCAGACATGACCCTCTGGCGGAAATGAACCCAGGTTTGGGTGACTGAGGGGAATGCAGCTCCTGTGGGACAGGAGCCCAGCCCCACTGAGCTGCAGTCTGCCCCCTGCCCATGGGATAGTGAGCCCAGTGTGTGCAGGCTCTGCCCAGAGACACCGCTTACCACCATGGCCACATTGATGAAGACAGATGGTGGCAATCTCCCAGTGTTTGTAACCGCAGCTGATCACTGTGACTACATGATCAAACATCCGGGAACATTCATCAGCCGCATTCATCCACAGCTCCCTGGCCAGAGAGGGGAGAAGGTATCGTGGGCACGGAGCTGGACAGGCAAACCTCTTTGTGCTGCCTGTGCTGCCAACTCGAGCCATCCTGCCACAAGTCTGGCCCCGTGAAGCAAGCTTGCATTTCCGCTCAGCTTCGGCAGTGGCAGCCTTTCCCCACCACACCTTGCCTGGCAGTACAGCTAGTCAGGCCTATTTTGGTGAGAGTGGAAAAGTGCCCTTAGTCCACCAAAGCTGTGGCCTTCCAGCTTTCTGTGTTCAGGGCAGAAATGCTGGGCCAGATGAGGAGGAAGGTGGCTCTCACCTAGTCAGCAAAGTGGCTCCTGCGTGTTAGGTCTCCAGACTCGTAAGCGTGTCCCAGCCCCCTGCCTCTCCATGGAGTCAGCCAGATGGCCATGCTGACTTCCTGCCTACATGAAACACAGAAGGCCCATTTTGTGAAGCAAGGGGTGATTGCACTGACAAAAGTGTTCTGTCCATAACATTCTGCAGATATGGTGTGGCAGGGGAGATGTCTACAACGCCCTGAGATATCTGTTGCTGCCATTGCCTTTTTTTCTCTACTGCGTAACCCTCCACCTCCAGCCCTAGGCGGGTGGCCTGACTTTGCCTAGGTGTCCCCTGCATTGCCCCCTTGGAGAGATGGGAGGAGAAGGATGGAGCTCCTGGTGGGGCTGACCAGAGGATGCTTTTCCTCCTGACCATATATCTGGCTGTAGCCTTGAAGGTCCTGCTGCCACAACCTGTGGGCAGTGAGTAGTGAGCTGCTGGGGTGCGGCTGGATGGCTGGGATCAGGGTCATGGTGTGCTGGTCCCATAAAGAGGCAGAGCTTGCAGGTCGCCAGAGGGGCTACAGCTCTGCCACTGGCACAAAGCTTTTGGCTATCCCAGGTTCAGGGAGAGTGGGATGCACCTGCACTCGATGCTTGGGAGGCACATCATCTTTGCCAGGGGAGAAGGGGAAAGAGTTCTCTGGGCATGGAGCAGCACCATAGAAGTTGCATGTTTTGACAATACGATGCAGAGAGTGGTGGTTCCTCGCTAGTCTGACAGTATGTTGGAAGTGAGGGAATATAGGCCTGGCAGCTGGGACCTTAATCCCCTGACAGAGACAGTGTTGCAAAAATCAGCATTATTCCTGCTCCCTGAACTGAGGTGGACAACCAGCTTGTCACCAGTCACCTGTTGCTTTAGGCGATGGTCATCAAGCCAGGGCGCACCTGTCTCGATGTTCTCCTGGGGACAGGCAGGTCAGCAGGAGCAGAAGGAGATGCTCCGACAGCTGTGGGAAGGATGAGCGTGTGTGTCTGCAGGAGGAGCGGGCTGGAGAGTCACTTTTGGATTCCTTGTTTAGGCACCTCAGTGGAATGCATGCGCCCAGGTTGGGGAACACTTGTGTTCGGTCACAGTATGTTACACTTCATTGTACATTAGCCCCTTTCAGAAGCTTAATGCCAAATTCTCTTAGTAGTTAACAGCGTTGGCACCGATGGCACATAGTTCTTCCACACTCTCAAATCTTCCTTGCTCTTTCTGGTCTTGTTTGAAGACTCTCCCAAGAGCTCTTCTGTACTGAAATGCTTCTTAATACAGTATCATCGAGATCAGTATCATCGAGATCAAGTTGCTGGCCCTCAGTACATTCTCCTATGAATGAATCAAATCCTCAGGGTAACTAGGGCAGTCTCATTTTGAGCTTCTTTTCACCCAAAGCTTTAAGAGAGTGGCACAACCTGGGCAAATGCAGATTCTCCATTAAGCCTTGAAGCAATCTGAGAATTAGCTGAGAAAGTTGTCTAGTTCATGGAATGTTGCTCTGACTGTTCTGCATGGAAGTATTAAATGGTGCAAAGAAAGACAGTTTTTGTTCAGTCATATGAGCAGCTAGCTACTAAATCTGCTTGGTAATTTGGTCAAAAACAGATGTCCCATTGCAGTGGGAAAGGTTGCCAGGTCCAGATTAACACCATTTTCAAAAAGAATAGCATTGAGGGCAGATACACACACGCATCCAAAATCACGCATGTCTTATTATCACAAGTGCTCTGCCCGATGCAGGTACCATAGAAATGTTTCACACTGCATAATTTTGAAGCACTAGGCATGGTAGGGCAGGTCCATCCTTGATTGGATAGCCAGTAGGTGCAACATTTACTAATTTCGTTAAGTGTCCAGTGCAAGCTGTCTCTTGCAACTATAGATAGCCACCTATTTTCATTCAAGGCTTTAGGAATGACAAGAGAATGGCATAAAGGTATTATTTGAGTGTCCCTCACCTGTGCAATCCCCACCAACTTTCTTTTGTGTTGTCATTGTAACAAACGCCTTGCGTAGTTTTAAGCCTTTCTCCTTTGAATTTGTCTTTCACTAGGTCAGAGAGCAATCATTTTAGGGTTAGTGTAACATTATTGCCTGCTGTCAATCCTTGACCTCATGCTCTTACAGATGGTATTCCTCCTCTCCCCATAGCTCTAAAGATGGGTCTTGACTTATTTTTCAAGATCCCAGCTGTTCCACAGACAACATGAGAAGGTAGAACCTGATGCCCACAATGACACGGTGTCCTGCTAGCTTGTTAAGGGAGACAGTAAAATAATCCATAGGGGGTCAACCAATAAACTTTATTCACCAGTGCAAGATCTTTGTGCTAACAACATCCACCATTAAGTGGCACAATTGTTATGGGGCATAAGCTTTGTAATTAGCCTCTTGCAATTAGTGCAACTGACTAAGGTATGCTGCTTGTCCCTGGTAAAATGCTATAGCGTTTCTTCACCATGAGCGTCCAGGAGATGACACCACCTTGCAAAGAGATGACAACTGCTAGCATATTTCTTCTCCCTGAATGTGCAGAGGACTCTCAACTGGCTACCCCGCATGGATAGAGGAGCGTAAGATCCAAACCAGGACAGGATCACAGCTTTACTTTCCCACCATCAATCCTTCTTCCCTTCCCAGACTGGTCACAGTGCAGCAGCTCCCCTGATGTAAGAGAGCCCCAGGAAGGAAGGAGTGTTCCAAACTTTTCTGCTCCCTTGCAAACCCTGGACTCCATGGGACGACTTGCTACTACAGGGGCTGGCATTGAGCTCTCTCAGCTCTGGCTTCCTGGTGATGCAAAACATCTTGCAGGTCTGGCATTGTCAGAGAGTGGGTCCATCAGGTCAGTGTCTCATGTCCAAGGACTCCTGATGGGACATCTCCTCACAGTACCAGAAGCGGGGAGCATGCCTTGGGGAGTAGGACCATCTCCCTCAAGGCAGCATGGCCTCCCCAGCATGCTCTCCCATGAGCCAGGGGTCTCCTGGTTGCAGAGGCCCTTCTCCTCTGTCACCCCAACAGCAAAGCCTTCCTCAGTGCCCCATGTGGCTCACACTCGTCTGTCCCCCTGCCCCTGCCAAAACTTTGCCTTGCACCAAAGCAGGGGAGGAGCTTGATCCTCCTTCTCAGGATCCACACAGCTGGCAGTTGACACTGCTGGTCCCCAGCTCCTCCTCACTCACAGAGAGGGATCTGGACAGGCTGGATTGATGGGCTGAAGCCAGCTGTAGGAGATTCAACAAGACCAAGTACTGGGTCCTGCATTTGGTCACAACAACCCCATGCAACACTACGGGCTTGGGGCAGAGCAGCTGCAGAGCTGCACAGCAGCCAAGGATCTGGGAGTGTTGTCTGACGGCTGTTGAACATGAGCCAGCAGTGTGCCCAGGTGGTCAAGATGATCAACAGCATCCTGGCTAGTGTCAAGAATAATGTAGTCAGCAGGACTAAGGGAGTGATTGTACCTTCTGCTCGGTGCTAGTAAGGCTGTCCTTCAAATAATGTGCTTAGTTTTGGGCCTCTCACTACAAGAAAGACATTGATGCACTGGAGTGTGTGCAAAGAAGGGCAACAAAGTTGGAAGGGGCTGGAGCACAAACCTTATGAGGGAACTGGGAGTAATTAGTCTGGAGGAGGCTCAAGGGAGACCTTATTGCGCTCTACAACTACCTGAAAGAAAGTTGTAGTGAGGCAGTGTAAGAGACTGTTTTGAATTGTCTTTTGTCTCGACATTGTTGCCATAACTCCTTGGCCTTGGCTCAGGGAAAACCGTGATGTCAGCTCCAGGTGTTTCGTCTCCCTACAATTACCTACTTCTTGACCTTGGCACCCTACCTCTGGGAGGACTGTGAGATTAACACGAGGCCCAAACAATGCCCAGCAGTGTCTATGGAGCAGGGCTGGCACTCATGTTGGGGGAAGAGGAGCACCAGAGCAGGCAAAGAAGGGAGGCGGACTCCGCAAGTACAGGGACGTAAAAGCACTTCGTATTCCCCGCCTGGGGGGAGCGTGCAGCAGCTTCTTCCCAGATGTGTGTGGTTTCTTCTGGGGTGCACAGCTTCTTTCCCGGGACATCACCTGCATCGAGGTGTGTGGAACATCACCTGCACCAAGGAGCATGCAGGACATCACCAGCACCGAGGCACCTGTGCCTGCACCAAAGCAGAGCCAACGACACTTAGCTGGACTGGTGGTGGTGGTAACTATAATCCTGCTACATCTCTCTCTTCCGCTTGCTTGCTTATCCTTCTTTCTTTTTTCCTTCTTCTCTCTGTCCTATTGCGCTTATGAGAATAAAGTTTACAAGGTTGTACGGCATTTGACCTCATTTGCGTCTTAAATCTCACTCTTGGGATCTTATCGAAACCTCCCCCGACACTGAATCGGGACAGGCAGGAGGTCTGTCTCTTCTCCAAAACAACTATCAATAGGAGAAGAGGAATTGGCCTCAAGTTGTGCCAGGACAGGTTCAGGTTAGATATTAGGAAAAAATTCTACACGCAAAGGGTAAAATGTATGTGGACTCAGAGAACAGTGGGAGAACAAAGAAGGATTTTGCAGGATCCATTGCAGCATGCATGCAACTGCTGTCCCTGGTTGCTTATCGTCTGCATGATTTGATGCAGGTTGGCTGCCAGAGGAGGCACTCACTGCATGTGGGCAAACACGGTCCTTGCCTTGCTCCCCATCAGCTTCTCAGTCTTATTTTCATGGGCAGCATAGATGGGACTGTTCCCCAAGCTTTTTTCCCTCTTCCATCACTCTCACCCCTGGCCACAGCACTTCCTGTAACCTCCCGTCCAGGCCCTTTTCCCTGCTAGCACAGGGGGTGGAATATAGTGAGTTGTCACTGCCCACAAATGAGTTTTGGGGATGAGGGAATATTTCACACTTCTGGGAAATATTCTTGCTGGGGAAATATTCTTGCTGGGGAAGTTGAGAAAAAACTTTGTTGTATTTTCTTTTACACGTCTTCATGCCGTAGAAATTTCCTCATTGTAGTGACAGGTAAGAGTCTCTTAGCGGCTGTGTTGTGGGGCTACGTGACATTTCTAGATAATTTAAGTTTCATTGAAATGAGCAGACTCCAAAGCAGCTGTATGAAATCCTATTAGAGGATGAAAAGGAGGAAGAGTGAGCCAAATGCGGAGATGAGTGCATAAGTAAGAAGCCTTACCTCTGTCCTCAGACTGGCAGTTATTGGTAGCACTTACAATAACAGGCTTTTTAAATGTGTTTTTAAACCTTTTTTTTAATAATATTTTTTTTCAAATAAAATAGCTAAGTGCTATGGCATGCTCATGCCATCTAGCACGATAAAAACATATTTTCTTTATTCTAGAGCTTTCACCTACATCCTTTTTCAGCCTGAATGCCTTCTTTGAGTTCTGGTTGTATTTCAGATACACGCTGGCATCAACTACCTTGGTCACAACTTGTAAGCAGCAGATCCTTCTAGGGATGCAGAATGCAGGTATGTATCATAAATGCCTGTTTATCTTCTTTAAGTTGGTATCTTGATCAAGTGCAATTCTCAACTCCTTTGTCTGAACACATCAGAATTACTTGCAGCATATTAAAATTCAAAACAGGAATGCTAAATTGGTGAGGAGAGGGGAGTGGAGGGGAGAACTGAAGAGGAAACAAGCCATAAAAAGGAGGAGATAGTGGGCTGCTAAAGGGCAGTCGGACAGACTCGCCGTGAAGCAGGACAAGGAATTTGTGACCTCTCCATGGAGCTGGGAAGAGGGCTTTTTAGCATTGTTGCATTTTATTCAGAGAAAGCTGCATGTCTGTGTTTTGCTGTGCATTTAGAGGAAGGAGGAGAGTTTGAGGCTGCTGCATGTGCAGTGCTAATTGTGTTTTTCTGCTTCTTGAAGCAGTACAAATAGCTCCAGTGCACAACCTGGCAGGGAAGCAAGTCCCTTCCTCTAGGCCTCCTCCTGTGATCCAGGGTCAAAGGGTGCTGAGTTACAGCCCAAGCTGCCCCCCTGGGCAGTCCCAGTTTTGCCTCGGGTCGTATCCCAGGCCACAGCCTTCAGCTGCAGGCTCTGTGAAGCAGTGACGCTTCTTCCAGCAGGGCTTTAATCTCGCTGAGCAGCAGTTACAGCCAGGTAAGGACTGTGATGGGTGCAAGGGAGCACTCTGGATTGGCTTCTCTTGTCTTCGTCTTTTGCCGTAAGCCAGTGGAGGTGTGTGGTAGGTGTTGGCTGCGTTTAATGTGCCCTACACATTGACCCACTTTTATCCTGATAGCACTGGGAGCTCAAGCCAGTGAATTTGGACTCATGGGTGATGCGGTGTCCTGTGAAGAGAAAGCAGAAGTGCAGTATGCCAAGCTGCTGAGGAAATCACATGATGCAGCCATTAGATGTATGAAGGATGTGGAACACAGGCCCTAAAAGCTCCTGTCGTTTTCTCTCAAGTTGCTGTGGGTGGATAATAATGTTTTTTCTGAAGGTTTGAGCAAGGGTGCTTGTGTCGGCACCAACTTGATCACCTGAATGCTGGTTCGTAAGTGTAAGATATGTCCCTATAGGCTGCCCATTCTTGTCGTTAGAAGAGGTACAGCAGAATGGAGAAGTGCCTCATCTCGAAGAGAATTGCATCTTTGAGTCTCCTGGGAATGGGGGTGGGCTTGGACATGGAGCTTAAAAGAACATACTGGTAAGAGAGAAGGAATAAGACAAATTTTCAACCTAAGCTAATGCCCTGGCTGACATGTTCTTCCTTCTGAAAATACAGTATTCTGAAAACTTTACACTTGCAAACCGGAGCCATCGGGGGAAGCGGAACCGGGATACAGGGGTGTGGTGGGATCAGGGTGATGGGGAAACCAGGGTAAGGGGGTCCTGGCACGGGAGCATTGGGACATGAGGGAACTGGGGACATGGAGAACAGCGGAAAGGGGCACCGCCGGAAAGGGGAACCAAAGGATCAAAGTCCCAGGGACACGAGGACTGGAAGCCGCGGGCACCATGGACAGGGGGTCACGGGGACTTGGGGGAACTGGGGACAGAGGCACCGCGGGAAGCGGGAAGAGAGTGACGGGACCAGCACGGCAAGGACAGACGGGGGGAAGAGGGAACCGGGGGAAGGTGAAACTGGGGATGCGGAGACGGAGGCAAGGGGGAATCGGGGACGCAGAGACCGGGGGAAGGGGAATCCGGGGACAACGGAACCGGGGGAAGGGGGAACCTGGGACGCGGGAACTGGGGGAAGGAGGAATCGGAGGAAGGGGGATCCTGGGGTGCCGGGAGCCACTGAGCTGCCGCTGACGATATCACCCAGCGCCGAGCGACGTCCCAGGCGCAGTGAGGCTCTCAGCAGGCGCGAAGTCACCCCCGGCGCCGCAGTGACATCACGGCGCGGCGCTGACGTCACGCGGCGCTGCTGTTGTCGCTGCGCGAGCTGGGGCAGTGGCTGCGCCTGGCGACCTGCGAGCTCGGCCTGCAGGGGCTGGCGCTGCTGCTCTGCTCCGCGGTGCTGGCGCTCAAGGCAGACGGCGCGGCCGCCGCGCTCTCCTGGCGGGCCGTGCTCGGGCCCTGCTTGGCCGCTGATGGCCTCAGCACCTACTTCAGCACCATCGTGTCCGTGCGGCTCTGCCGGGATGGCGAGAAGCGGCTGGCCGTGCTGCGACTGCTCTGGGTGCTCAGCGTGCTGGGCCTCAAGTTCGTCTTCGAGCTGCTGCTGTGCCAGAAGCTGGCGGAGGGCACGCGCGAGCTCTGGTACGGGCTGGTCATGGCGCCCATCTTCATCCTGCTGCAGCTGCTGCTCCGCGCCTGCCGCGTGAACTGAGGGGCGACGCGGATGGCTGGGGACTGACCTTCTGGACAGCAGCTCTGCGGAGAAAGACCTGGGTGTAATGATGGAGGATAAGTTGACCATGAGGCAGCAGTGTGCCCTTGTGGCCAAGAAGGCCAATGGGATCCTGGGGTGCATTAAGAAGAGCGTCTCCAGCGGGTCGAGGGAGGTGATCCTGCCCCTCTACTCAGCCCTGGTGCGGCCTCATCTGGAGTATTGTGTCCAGTTCTGGGCTCCACAGTACAAGAGGGATGTGGAGCTGCTGGAGAGAGTCCAGCGCAGGGCCATAAGGATGATCAGGGGCCTGGAACATCTGCCCGACGAGGAGAGGCTGAGGGAGCTGGGTCTGTTCAGCCTGGAGAAGAGAAGGCTGAGAGGGGATCTAATCAGTGTCTATAAGTACCTCAAGGGAGGGAGTGCAGAGGATGGTGCTGGTCTCTTTTCCCTGGTGGCCACCGACAGAACTAGAGGTAATGGCCACAAACTGAAGCACCAAAAGTTCCACAGGAACTTAAGGAAAAATTTCTTAACAGTGAGGTTGACAGAGCACTGGAACAGGCTGCCCAGAGAGGTTGTGGAGTCTCCTTCTCTGGAGATCTTCAAAACCCGCTTGGACGCATTCGTGTGCCACGTGCTCTAGGTGACCCTGCGCGTGCAGGGGCGTTGGACTAGATGATCTCTAGAGGTCCCTTCCAACCCTATGCATTCTATGATTCTATGATTCTATGGGCCGGCCCCGGCCCCGACTCCAGCCCCGGCCAGGACGGGCATGAGGTGCCCGGGGCTGCGGCCCAGAGCGGAGCCGCTGCGGAGCAGCCGCGTCAGGACGGGGCAGCGCTGAACCCCGAGCAGCAGGCGCGGGGCCCGGGGGCCTGCGCTGGCCTCAGCACCAGGCTTCACTCCAGCCACGGCGATTCTGACATCTCCGCAAAGGCCCTGTTTGTGCCGCGTCGCCAACGTCGGCCTCGCTCGGCTCTCGTGTGAATGTGCCCTGATGTGCAGGCCCTGTTGGACGGGCCAGTGAATGTAAAGCAAAACTCTACAGATAGGGGAATTATACACATACAGCTCCTTGTTTCTTGTTGTTGTTTATTTTCCCCCTGGAAAGTTTCTGTACTGAAACCTGCCGCCTGGAGTAAGAATTCTTTGGGGGTTGTTTATGTGCTGTCGGCACCTGTGTAAACCTCAAGCTGCTGCCAGCCTGAAACAGAGAAGCTGCTGCTTGTCCTGAGCAGTCCGAGGCCATGATCTTAACACCGATTTCTGCAGTTCTACTCCAATGTGTTCCCGTTTCTCCTGTCCATACCCACCCCCCCCCCCCCACCCCCCCGAGCGGCACTTCCTGCCCTCAGGGTGCCAGCAATGTTGTCTCACGGATTGTGCTGGGAGGCAGAGGGACTGGGGGACTGCTGCATGGTGTTGAACAGAAAGGCAGTTTTTAGTGTTGGAGGCCTATTCCCCAAGGTAGTGCTAAGGGTGTTGGGAGGGCCAAGCGAAGGGGCACAGCAGGAGCAGCTGCTGCTGCTCCTGGAGGCAGTTTCTCTGGGTCACAGCTTTGGTGGGAAACGCTCCTCGACCGTCTAGAAATGAGCCGGGCTGAATGAGGGGGCTTTAGTCTTTCGAGGGGACTTTGAGATCAGCAAGTTACCGTGAGATTCACAAAGTAAAGATGCTTCAGTGTCATTTAGCTGCAGCCGTGAGGCTGTTCGGGACTATGGATCCCTCACCTACCTGTGAGACAACGAACGTTACTCTGGTGCCCAGAGGCAACTTTGTGCTGGATTTGGGGACAATGATGGTTGCAAGAAACCTCCCACAGTCGTGGGCTTCCCCGCCAAGCTCCACCGTGCTCGGTGACCCTTCGCTGCCTGTGCTGGCTCTGCCCCTTCACAAAGTTACTCTGTGCCTCTGCTGGGACGTGTCCTCTCTGGAACGTGTGGACAGACGTGGTGCCGGGTAGAGCTGCCTGGCCAGGCAGAGCAGGGTGAATGTGACCCTAGGAGGACGGGCTTGGAAGCCACAGGGAGCCGCTGCAGCCAGAGCAGTGACCCCATAGAACAGACCCTGCGGAGTGCCACCGAGTTCAGCTGGGGCTATGCGGCACATGCAGCGCTCCAGCCGAGCAGCAGTGGATGGGTGGAGAAGCCACCCTGGTGGCTTAGAGCTTGTGTCCTCCAGAAATGGGCCGAGCCGAGAGGTTCTAGGCAGGGGGATGGTGTCTGAGGGCACAGGCAGAGACAGCAGCAGTGAAGCTGTGAACACGACCATGTCCGAGTCCCTTGGCAGCACTCTGGGGCAGGGCAGGACCATGTCCATGGGGCTGATGGCCCCAGCGCTGTAGGATCCTCTGATGATCATGAAATAAGTGATTGGCTTCCTTTTCTTGACAGCCCTCGGGCATGGGGCGGACATTTTCCCTATGTGATGGGGATTGTCCCTTGACAGGGAATCTGCTACAGCCAGGTTGTGACAGAAAGGGGTCTGATCCAGGAGGAGGCCAGGGCTGACAGCGAGGGACTTAGTCCCCGCTGTGTGGTGTGACCTGGTGTCCCCACCGGCCTCTGCTCAGCTCAACTGTGGCTGCAGCCCTGGCCCGGGGACACTCAATGGCCTGTCCTGGCCTCAGGGTGTGGAGCTGAAAAGGGCCAGGAGCAGCTCAGAGACAGCTCTGGCTGCTGCCAGGAGATGGAGGCAGCAGGGGCTGCCTCTGCTCAGGGCCCCGGCCCCCTCCTTGCACGGCCATCCCTCCTTTTCCAACGGCATCCTGCTTCTGGTTGGAATCAAAGCTGCTCTCAAGACCCCGGCTGCTCTGCGGGCAATTTCAGGGCAGGGGATATGACCAAGGTTGCTCTTTAAGAGGTGACAGATTCGTAAGGGCAATGTGAAAAGTGGCACGTGTGGTGTCATCATGACAATGTGCAACTGCTCAATGCCCACGTGAGGTAACCTAGAGAAGCTCAAAATTCCAGAACTCTGCCTGAGTTCTGTTGACAGTCAGGTATCCACGAGCGACTGGCAGGACGAAGAGGACAAGTAAGTCAGTTTTCCCCATCTTCACTGTTGCCCGTTAGCGATCCTGGCTCCCTCCCTGGCTGCCCGTGTGTACGTGCTGGGCAGTGCGCAGGCGTGAGAGTGCAGGCAGGTGAGAGGAGCCCATTGACCTCAAGATACCCGCAGCTTCCTTGAGGAGAGGGCCAACCTGGAGGCCGCTTTGGGGAACGGCCTCCTTGCAGCTTTAACTCATCAACGCTCTTCCCAGCGCATCACATCCAAGCAATTTCTCTCTTTCTGTGTTGACCTTTGCAGGGTCCTTTGCCAGGATGGCCATTAAAAAGAGCCGTCTGATCTCTGTTGTTCTGGCGTTACTGCTCCTGGAGTCATTCATTGCCCGTCAGCTGGTCTTGTTCAAGGTCACCTTGTCACCCAAGGCCAAGGTGAGCAGCACTGCAGAGCAGACATGTGGCACAGATGCTCCATGAGACAAGAGCTCATGTTAGGGCTTTGGAGTGTGTGGGGCTCGCTAGGATGAGTCTTGCAGGTCATAGGCGTGAGTCTTCTCCAGCCATGCCAAAATGCAGGCAGAAGAGAGAAGGCAGGGGCCCTGAAAGAGCCTTGCTGGAGCTGGAGCCAGCATGGGCCAGGCTGATCGAGCCCTCTGGCTGACTCTGTGCCCTTCATCTCAGACTCAAGACCAGACCTTGAAGGGCGCTGTCCTGTCACTGCTCTACTTGGCCGTGCTGGAGACTGCCATAGCTTTGGGAGGGTCTCCGCATTAAGAGCAATAAGAGTTGCTCTTTGGGACACCCTCTTGGGGACATCTTAGCTTGAACAAAGTGACCGGTCTCCTGGCAGGGCTGGGCTCCAGCCCCACCATCCCTGCTGCTCTTCCAGCCAGCCACGAGCTCTTCATTTGTGCTTCCAGGTGGACCGAGAGATGGACGCCGGCTCGTCCCACCCCACTCTGTTCATCATCAAAAGGGAGACAGGTGATGACAACAACATGGCTGAGATCAGGCAGAGCTTTTTCTGTAATGTGCAGGGTCAGTATCCCCTCTGCGGTGGCCTTGATGCTGCCCTGGGTTTGTGTGTGTGTCTGTATGGCAGCTGGGGTGGCCTCGTTTCCCTTTCCTTAGTGTGCCAAAGCGGGGCGTTTCTCATCCGAGTGACCTGACTCTCTTCCAGGACCAGGCATATCAAGCTATGCCAACGATACTGCGAAAGCTCTGGAGTCCCTAAGAGAGTGGCTGGACAGAGCTCTGAAGGCCATTGCCACTGAGAAAGGGAGAGAGGAAGCAGCTTTTCTTGGAGCACCAGCAGGCAGCAGGCTCCTGAGGTACTTGTGCACGCCCTGAGGAGAAGGGGAGGTGGCCAAGCTGCAGGCAGCCGCCAGCAGCCTGGTTAATGCGGCATCCTGCACGGGGCCGGCTGCGCCGAGCTCCCCAGCTGCCCTGAGCAAGGGAGCCCTGGCAGGAAGGCAGCACAGTGGGGAGCTGTGGCAGGGCCTGAGCTGTACTGGCCCCTGTGCTGGGCCCTGGGGGCCCAGAGACAGACGCTGGCCTTTTTGGGAGCCCACGAGCGCCAAGGATGCTGCTCTGCTTCTTGCCAAGCGGGAAATGCTCCGTGCTCTTGCTTTGGTCTTCCTTCTTCCTGCAACATAAGGCAGTGGTTCCCACCAGGGCACGCACTTTCTGCAGACGTGGTTGGGTGCTGGTAGGGGAGTGTGTTCAAGGTAGAATGCCAAAGGGCTGTTGTGCCACCTCATCTTGCTTTTCCCTGGAAAAGCAAGGAACACCTTGTACAAGCTAGAGAGCAGCAAACATCATTTCACAGCAACTGCTCAGGACCAAACGCTGCAATATGTGAAAGTAGGAGGAAGCCAACTGCTTCCTTGGGTTCTCTGCATTGGGATTATTTCACTGCATTTGTTTCTTGAATTTTGGATGCTTCTTAGGGAAAAGAACAACTCAGCAGCAGATCAAAGCATGGAGGGAATTGCTAAGAGCATGAAGGAGTTTGCCATGGATTTCCACGGGGTTCGAATCATCACAGGGCAAGAGGAAAGAGCTTATGGCTGGATCAGCGTCACCTACCTAATCTATTCCTTCCCTGAGGTGAGAGAAGGCTGAAACAGCCACCCCTTCTTTGCACTGGGTGCTTGTTGGTTTGTGTGGTTGTTCCTTTCTTTCTTTTGGATCTTTCTTAGCTTTTTAAACTCACTTAGCACAGAAGGAAAGGTCTGGGTCTTTGGCCCTCAGGAATGATGTAGGAGAAGGAATTCTTTTATTAGGCTAAAGTGCAAGGGGAGGAAGAGAGCAGGGATGAGGGTTTTGCAGCCAGAAGATCAGGGCACATCCCCATGCCATGTGGACACAGGGAAGAAAACCCCATGCTAACTAACACCGAGCACATCTGGAAAAGCCAAGGCCAGCCGATGCCCTCAAGGACATCCCTTCTGCTTTATTCTGTTTGGCTCTGATCCAATCCAGTTGTGCTCTGGGAACCAGCTCACACATTTCCCCCTCCCTGCCCGCCAACCGCCACCCCCAAAAAGAAAAAAAAAAAACAAAAAACAAAAACCACAACTGCCTTAAATGGGAGGAGAATGTGACTTGCACCCAGGACATAGGGCTGTCTTGGGATCCTCTTTCTGTCCTGTCTCGTCCTGGCAGAACTCCTGCTAACACGCAGCTGTGCAGCTCAGCCCCGTGGCCAAGGCTCGTGGAGACCTCCTGCTTGGGGACACGCGCTGTGCCTGTGCCAGGCCTGGCACGCAGGGCCCCAGTGCTGCTAGGGGCATCTCTGTGCTAGAGCTGCCCTCACGATGCCCCTCTCTTCTTTGGCAGGCCGGGAGCACGGACGTCGGCTGGAGCCTGGGCTACGCGCTGGAGCTCGCCAACACCATCCCACAGGAGGTGCTGCACTTGGTGTGGAAAAAACCCTCCGTGCGCGCTGCAGCCGTGGCCTTCGTGGGTCTCGTTGTCATCCACATGCAATGGCCATGTAGGAGCTGGGCTGCATCTCTAAGACAGTAGGAGGGCATCGAGGCTGGACGGCTGACTTGGGCAGGGTGACTTATAAATATATAAATTAACTTATAAAACTTATAAATATATAAATTTATAAATATATAAATTATATTATAATAAATAGATAAGTATTATAGAAATTATATTATAATAAATAAATAAATACGTAATATAGAAATAAATGGCATTCTAAAGAATGCCTTCCAGAATGCATTAAAGAAATTCTCGTTCTTTGGCTCTTGAATCAAAAGGATTTTAATGTTGTTCGTCCCAGGTAAGGGGGTTGCCGATGGTGGGAGCTGAGGCGAGGGCCCAGAACAAGAGCCTTGGCCATGGGGAGGTGCTCTGCAAAATGCAGCTCAGTCCCCGGTGTGTGGTGTGACCTGGCTCCGCACCGGCCTCTGCTCAGGTCACCTGTGGCTGCAGCCCTGGCCCGGGGACGCTCAATGGCCTGTCCTGGCCTCAGAATGCGGAGCTGAAAACCCAGCCTGGGAGCACCCCATTTCCTGGTCCTTGTGCACCCTCAGCTGTGACTGGGACCCCGGCACAGGCCACTGGGATTTCATTCCTGCTGTGGGTGCCACTGTCTGCTGAAGGGCACAGAGCAGCAGAGCGGTGGAGGAGGGAGGACAGGGGATGTGAAGGCTGAGCCGAACAGCAGGGAGCAGGAGGCAGCAAAGCCTCTGACTCAGGAGGGGACACAAACGCAGGGACAGCGACCCACATTCCAGCTCCTTTTCCCGCCCCCGCCGCGCTCCCAGCCTTTCCACGGCCGCGCTCCCGCCGGCGGCCGCCGCTCCGGGCACTGTCCCCTTGCCCGGGACGGCAGAGCTGCTGCAGCCCCAGGGCCCGGCACACGGCCGCACTCGCAGCCACGGCCGCCCCCGGCGCAGAGCCCCCGGGCGCTGCCCCCGCCGCCCGCACCCGCTGCCCGCAGGGGAAGGGGCTTCGCGCTGCCAGGGACGCGCTCCAGGCGCCTGCGGAACCGGGAACCGGGGAAGCGGGAACCACTGCGGGAAGGGGGAGCTGGGGATCGCGGTCCCGGCCATGCGGGAACCAGAGCTCGGGGGCACCACGGACAGGGGCTCACGGGGACTGGGGGGAAGCGGGGACGGAAGCACCGCGGGAAGCAGGAAGAGAGTGACGGGAGCAGCGCGGCAAGGACGGACCGGGGACGGGAGGGACCGGGGGAAGGAGGAATCGGGGACCGGAGAAAGGGGGAATGGGGGACGCGGGGACCGGGCAATCGCGGTCCCAGCGACACCGGCGCTGGAACCGGGAGTGAGGAGAGCGCCCCGCGCCGGGAGCCACCGAGCTGCCGCTGACGTCATCACCCGGCGCCGAGCGACGTCCCAGCCGCAGTGAGGCGCCCTGCGCTGGGAGCCACAGAGCTGCCGCTGACGTCATCACCCGGCGCCGAGCGCCGTCCCCGCCGCAGTGAGGCGCTCAGCAGCCCCCGCCGACGGCCTCAGCACCTACTTCAGCACCATCGTGTCTGTGCGGCTCTGCTGGGATGGCGAGAACCGCAGAATCACAGAATGCTGAAGGTTGGAAGGGACCTCTGGAGGTCATCTAGTCCAACCCCCTGCACACGCAGGGTTGCCTAGAGCACGTGGCACAGGACTGCATCCAAGCGGGTTTTGAAGATCTCCAGAGAAGGAGACTCCACAACCTCTCTGGGCAGCCTGTTCCAGCGCTCTGTCACCTTCACTGTTAAGAAATTTTTCCTTAAGTTCATGTGCAACTTATGGTGCTTCAGTTTGAGGCCATTACCTCTAGTTCTGTCGGTGGCCACCAGGGAAAAGAGGCCAGCACCATCCTCCTCACTGCCTCCCTTGAGGTACTTATAGACACTGCTCAGGTCCCCTCTCAGCCTTCTCTTCTCCAGGCTGAACAGGCCCAGCTCCCTCAGCCTCTCCTCATGGTTCAGATGTTCCAGGCCCCTGATCATCCTTGTGGCCCTGTGCTGGACTCTCTCCAGCAGCTCCACATCCCTCTTGTACTGTGGAGCCCAGAACTGGACACAATAGTCCAGATGCGGCCTCACCAGGGCTGAGTAGAGGGGCAGGATCACCTCCCTCGACCCGCTGGAGATGCTGTTCTTAATGCACCCCAGGATCCCATTGGCCTTCTTGGCCATGAGTGCACACTGCTGCCTCATGGTGAACTTATCCTCCACCATGACGCCCAGGTCCCTCTCTGCAGAGCTGCTCTCCACAAGGTCGGTCCCCAGCCTGTGCTGGTGTCTGGGGTTATCCCTCCCCAGGTGCAGGACCTTGCACTTGGCCTTGTTGAATTGCATGAGGTTTTTCACCGCCCAGTTGTCCAGTGTGTCCAGGTCCCTCTGGATGGCAGCGCAGCCCTCTGGGGTATCCGCTACTCCTCCCAGTTTGGTATCATCAGCAAACTTGCTGAGGGAGCACTCTGTGCCTTCATCCAGGTCATTGATGAATAAACTGAACAGAACTGGACCAAGGTCTGACCCCTGGGGGACCCCGCTAGCTACAGGCCTCCAACCAGACTCAGCACCGCTGATCACCACCCTCTGAGCTCTGCCATCCAGCCAGTTCCTAATCCACCTCACTGTGCACTCATCTATCCCACACTTCCAGAGCTTGCCTAGGAGGATGTTGTGAGGGACGGTGTCAGAAGCCTTGGTGAAGTCGAGAAAGGCAACATCCACCGCTCTCCCCTCATCTATCCAGCTGGTCCTTCCATCATAGAAGGCTATCAGATTAGTCAAGCAAGATTTCCCCTTGGTGAATCCATGCTGACTACTCCTGAGCACCTTCTTGTCCTCCACGTGCCTGGAGACAACAGCCAGTATGAGCCGTTCCATCACTTTTCCGGGGACAGAGGTGAGGCTCACTGGCCTGGAGTTGCCTGGATCCTCCTTCTTGCCTTTTTTGAAGACTGGCGTGACATTGGCCTTCTTCCAGTCTTCTGGCACCTTTCAAAGGTGCTGGAGAGTGGCTTAGCTATGACATCTGCCAGCTCCAGCAGCACTCTGGGGTGCATCCCATCAGGGCCCATGGATTTGTGGGTATCGAGTTTCCTTAGGTGCTCTCTGACCCAATCTTCCTCTACTCAGGGGAAGTCTTCCTCTCTCCAGGCTTCTTCTCTTGTCCCTAGGGCCTGGGGCTCTAAAGGGCTGCCCTTGGTAAACACCAAAGCAAAGAGGGCATTCAGCAAATCTGCTTTTTATGTGTTATTTGTAACCAGGGTGCCCATCCCGTTCGCCAGCGGACACACGTTTTCCCTGATCTTCCTTTTGCTGAGAAGCGGCTGGCCGTGCTACGGCTGCTCTGGGTGCTCACCGTGCTGGGGCTCAAGTTCGTCTTCGAGCTGCTGCTGTGCCAGAAGCTGGCGGAGGGCACGCGCGAGCTCTGGTACGGGCTGGTCATGGCGCCCATCTTCATCCTGCTGCAGCTGCTGCTGCTCCGCGCCTGCCGCGTGAACTGAGGGGGCGACGCAGATGGGCCAGAGCGGAGCCGCTGCGGAGCTGCCGCGTCAGGACGGGGCAGCGCTGAGCCCCGAGCAGCAGGCGCGGGGCCCGGGGGCCTGCGCTGGCCTCAGCACCAGGCTTCACTCCAGCCACGGTGATTCTGACATCTCCGCAAAGGCCCCGTTTGTACCGCGTCTCCAACGTCGGCCTCGCTCGGCTCTCGTGTGAATGTGTCCTGCTGTGCAGGCCCTGTGGGATGGGCCAGTGAATGTAAAGCAAAACTGTACAGATAGGGGAATTATACACATACAGCTCCTTGTTTGTTGTTGTTTTTTTTACCCCTGGAAAGTGGGGGCCTTTGCCACCTCCAAGCCCAGCGCACCAGCAGCATCTTTGCCACCCCTTGATATTTCTGGCACCTTTAACGACACACGCTGGAGGGAAGAGATGTGAGAAAGAAACGCCTCTTCTTTACACGGTGAGACTTGAGTCACCATCCCTCATGGGCGCATTGACCTGGCTTGTTCTCCTTGGTGTGAGGTTTCTCTTTCCCTTTTGTGGTGTGCGCCACACTCTCCCACGGCCTTGTAGAGCACAACACCGCACTCCTAGAGCAGGGCCCTTTTCCAGGCTTTCTCTCTAGGTGTGGAGGGAAAGCAATCGGCTCATGTTGCAGTACTGGCACCAGGGAAAGAGCCCTTCGGCTGCCCTTCCGAGCAAGACTCTGTGAAGCCCTTGGAAGGCCAAGAAGCTTTTATTTCATTCTGGGAGCCTCTGCACAAGCTGACGTGGGTCCGCGAATGAGCAGAAAAGCCTGAGGCTTCTATGCTTTAGCAGTACGGCCCGTGCATGAGCAGTGCCAGCATGCTCTGACTTGCTCCCTGCTGAAGGCTCTCTCAAGGACAGGGCCGCTCCCTCCTTTTGCCCCCTCAGTGGCAAACTTAGTGCCATCCAATTGACCCACAGTAGAGTCTGCAGCGAACTAGACAAGGAGTTCTGATGCTTGAGCTGCCCGAGGTGCAGAAAGACTTGCTTCTCGCACACCTGCCAGGTGCCCCATTTGGGCCTTTGCCACCTCCAGGCCCTGCGCACCAGCAGCATCTTTGCCACCCCTTGATATTTCTGGCACCTTTAACAACACGCGCCAGAGGGAAAAGATGTGGGAAAGAAACGCCACTTCTTTTCACGGTGAGATTTCATACTGTGAAGAGTCCCAAAGATCACACACAACTCAGCAGTTGCTTTCCTGCCTTTATTTCATCCACCTACCCAAGGGATCTGAACTACTGAGTGCTCCTTAAGGCCAAGAGGACAGAGAAGAGGAAGAGGCAGAGGAGAAAGAAGTACAAAGTGATGAAATGTCCTTTTTCACTCTTTCTCCGTTTCCTTTGCATTTCGTTCTCAGCTTCCCCTTCTGCATGGGGATGTCTTCTTTTTCTGCTTCTCGGCTCTTGAGTTTTCTGGGAGGAGCCCTCAAGAGCAGAAGGAAGGGGCACGGCTGCAGGTGCTTGTCTTGGAGGAGAGCATTTTCCAGAGGGCTGCTCCAGTCCTGAATAGAGCCAAGAATCTGCTCGGTGGCTGCTGAAGCGATGCCCATGTTGCCCTCTGGACACGGATGGCAGGTGGAGCCAGCTGCTTTTGCAAGAACGCACGTGTGACCTGCCTTGCTCTGTTTGTCCTCTGCTTTGGGATGGGTAGCGAGGACGTTTCCCGGAGCTTCTGTCCTTCTCTGTGTAGTTTCTGTCACTACGGCAGGATGTGCAGCTGTTCCCATTGCAGTAGTGCTGCTGAGGGCAGTTTTGTTTGCTGCTTTGCAGGTTGTGAGAGCACCTCCTCTTGGGAGAATGAGCACCCCGTTCGTGGACACTGACGTGTTTTGGCTCCTCTTGCAGGGCTCTCTTTCTCTTTAAAGGCCTTGAGCTCTGCATTTCAAAAGAAGACATTCTAAGATGGCTCTGTGCAAAGACACGGCTTGGAAAAGCCCTAGACACAATCCCCCCCGCCTCCAGTGCTCAGGAACAAGCCATGGTGTTTTTGCAGTCTCAGCAGATGCCACCAAACTAAAAGTAAACCAAGCAAAATTCTGCTTGTTGTTTTTTTGCTTTCATGATGTGAGCATGATTAGGCCTCACTTGCAATGCCTCGCAAGGCCTCGGGAAGCTGGGCTGCGAGTGAGGAAGCAGCAGGGCTGCCCTCAGTCTAGTCTTAGCCACTGGTTGAGGGATTGTGGCTGCAGCAGGAGGGCTTTCTCTGCACTGTGGCAGGGAAAACATAACGCACAAGCTACGCGTCCTGCCCATCCCTCCGCAAAACAAAGAACAAAAAAACCCCAAAATAAATAAATAAGGAAGAAAAAGGAAAATGCCACAATCCATTTTGTGCCTCAGTCCTTCCCTCTCTAACCCCCGCAAATACCTTCATCATGGGAGGTGGGTGCTGTGGTGCCGGAAGTGCAGCCTGCTCCTTCTTAGCCCGCTGCTGAGCAAGGCGCGAAGGGCCATGAGATGGCACGGGTGCATAAGAAGGGCGCTCTCCAGGTGTCTCCTCACAGCACCTTGGGAAACAACAGTCACCTCGCTTGAGACCTGTTCTGTGAGCCTGCTCCTGGGCTGAACCCCATCCTAGCATTTTCTAGGAGCGGCTGCCATGGCATACTGAAAACGTAGGCCAGACTGCCAAGTGAAGACTAGATACTGGTCTTCCTCCCACGCCTGTCCCTTTCAGAGCAAGAACTCCTGCTTACACCACCTCTGGCCTGACTTTCCCCTCATTTCAGCGCTCGTCACTACAGGGAGTGTATACGTGACATGTGACGCCCATGCAGCAGGTGACGGCCAAGAAATGAAAGCCAGTACGTGCCTTGGGGAATTGCAGACTGGATAGACTTGAATTCTACCAATAGCCCCTTCCCGTCAGGACAGAGAATAAAACACAGAGCAGGACGAGGATAAGAAGAGATGTTTGAGTAGTGCCAAAAGCAAATGTACCCTGAAGGCCCTGCAATATACTTGCTCTTACCTGACATAAAAAAGTATATATGCCTGTTGTCTGAGGACGGTTTTGATGTCACAGGCAACTACCGAGTCGTCGTTCATCTGATACCACCGTCCATTACTGGCCTGCAAATAAAGGCAGAGATGCCTTTAGAGCAACCGCATGCTTTCTTCAGGAAAACGGCCAGAGAACGCTAGCAGGCAAAGGATACTCCAAGACTCCTCACCAGGACACCCGTAACAAGTCCTTTCCCCTTAAAAGCGGTGCTTGCCAGCCACAGGCAGGGGCAAGCTTCTCTTCACCAGCACAGATTTTGCCCTGCCACAAATGAAGCTGATGCTTACCTTGGTGAAGCAGACGTAGTGCCCTGCACGACCGCTCAGCCCTCTGTGCACCAGGACCGCGTATAAGGCATAGAGGACCCGTTCTCCAGAGGACTGGGACATGTACGGTCGAAGGTTCAAATACTCAGGGTAGGCCACATCCTGAAGGCAGAGCAAGAAGATTGAAAACCCCTCTGGGAAGCCTTCATGAAAGATGTGCAGGAAAGCCCTTCTAAGAACATGGGCTGCACATTTTGTGACAGACACGTCCTCTGCTTCCTCAGGGAGTGTTCTTCCCTCAGAGTGCATTTTAATCATTTCAGTTGCAGAGAACGGCTCCCTGCAAAATCAGTTCCTTAAGAGCAGAGCGTATGTTTCTCATCCCACGGGAACTTTGCTCTTATTGCAAGAGAGAGCGAGACCTACTAGTCTCGCTGATTTTTCCTAGGCATCCTCCAGGGCTGCAGTTGCAGCTGGCAGACATTAAGAACTTTTGAAGGAGTCTTCTGCCGCGGGAAATCTCCCTGCCCGAGAAGGCATTACAGCCGCACACATACCTTGCTAATCTTTTCGCCAGTGAAATCGCCAAATCTTTTCAAGGCGATGGTCAGGACGCTGGGTGAGTCTTGTATTGTAAGGCTCTTGGATGCAGCACCGATCTTTTCACACCTGCAAAGTACAGGCAGTTGATTCAATTCACTGAGAGAGCAGCTAGCTGCAGTTTTCACAACTGAGCAACTGCACAAGGTGTTGTGCGAGTGAGGCCGCAGAGCTTGTGCACTTGGATACTCTAGGCCCTTCACTTGGGAACTCTAGCACCTTTCGGAAGCTGTGGTGGCCTCCCACCCCAAATGCTTGTGCTCAACTCTTTCCCTCTTGAGCTCACTGCTACCCAGAGGAGGCAGCTTTTAACTCCTGGCTGTAGGAGTAGGTTGGTGCACAATTTCCCAGTTAGCAAGGACGAGCGCCCCCAGGAAGACAGCAAGCGGAAGAAAGTACTCCCATAGGCCAGCGTGTGCGCTCCTTGGCCAAGATTGCCAGTTAGTTGCAGAGAATGGGAAAGGTTCCACTTAGAGAAGCAAGTGGACGCTTTGCAAGCTTTGGGTGAGTTCAGGCTGTGAGCTGCACAGCCAAAAGCTGCCTCTCATGCTCTTCTTTGTGCAGTAAGTCAAGTCTTCTCAAAGGAGAACTTGTGCTTTGAGATAGGCCACAGGTTCGGCCAGGATGAAGCTCCAATTTGGATGGCATTAGGCAGAATCTTACTTGCTGCATTGGTAGCAATTTTCACCTTCCAGCAGCTCCGCTCTCACAAATTCTTTGAGAGCGCTGGCGACAGAGGAGGCTGCCTGCATGAGGAAGAAAGCAGGGCACTGAGATCCCGGAATCTGGATCCCAGCTTGTGACTCCCCTCTTGCCGCGGGGCCTCCCTCGTTAACACCTGGGAATCCTCCTGTGAAGCAGTGAACACTAGGGAGATGGGAGCTGAAGGAGAGTGTGCTGAACACGGACTGTGCTTGAGCGTCTTGAAGAGCCTTATCAGGCTAGAAAGCCTTGTTGGAAAGGTTGTCTCAAAGTACTGGGCTACCAAGAGCTACCTGTCTGTGGTGGCACACAATGAAGTTAGCTTTGCAGGAGTAAGAAAGGACCAAAAGAAAAGAAAAGAAAAAAAACCCAAACCCAAACCAAAGCAAACCACTAGTAAAGCCATCGTATAGCAACTGGCAGTGTACAGAGGCAGTACTGAGGAAGCCTGGCAGGATGAGCATGTGTGCAGAGCCCCCAGCCATCCATCACCCCACGATTTTGCTGTGACCAGTGAGGTCTTCCTAAGGGAAGTCTGACGAGGTGAGAAAGTCACAAAAGGGGAGAGCCAAGCTCAAAATCTCAGCACCTTCAAAGACATCGTCGGCCAGAATTCCACAACCGCTTACCTTTATCTCCAAAGCGATGTCGAGGAACGCCTCAGAGGACTCTGAAACGGCTTGGCAGCTCAGACACGTTACTGCAATGCAAACAGAAACACTTCACAAAACACGAAGGACACTCACTTGCTCCATCTTCATTACTGAGAGCCAGTACTTGAGGGAAGCTCTTTGCAACAAACAGGCACAAAGGCACACTTCTGAGGGCACTAAGAGTCGTAAAAAGTACCTCTGGATGTTAGGAATCCTCCAAATATTTCACGGATGACCGTGGTGCCTTCCAACAAGGTGTCCAAGCTGGAAACAAAATGTTATCATCGTCACTCCCAAGAGCCCAAGCAGAGAGTCAAAGAGCTTTTCTTTTCGGTGAAAACCCTGGGCAACGCAAGGTAGCAAATGAAGGGTCCTAAAGTCCTAGAGAACACTTAAAGGATAAGTTGGTTCTGCTTACTCGGTGCATCCGTTCAAATAATCAACGTGCATAGCAGCCACGATGTAACGTAGGAATTCGTGAGCATCTTCCTGTCTGCCGAAGCAGAAACGCTCACCTCTTCCTAGTGAATAAAAGGGTTATACAAGGCTTATCTCATAGAAAGGGATAGAAGAAGACGTAGTTTGCTAAAACCTCCCTTCCCTCACAAAAAACAAACAAAAAACTCTCCGTACCCATTGCACCCATGAAACAGCCCTCTCAAAATTTAGGCCTTTCTACAGAGAAAGCCATGTGAAAAGACTTACGCCGAAGGTCATTGAGGACAGCCAGAGGCTCGATGGCCTTGTCAGAGCTGAACAGGACCTGGTTGATGTGTGTTTCCATGGTACACAGCATGCAGGAACCTTGCTCACAACCTGTTGAGCGTCAAGGAAGTAACCCCCTGGCTTTAGTGAAAGCTAGCGACGTTGCTAGAGACAACCTTAAGCAACAACAACCTTGCAGCTTCAAGTGCACTCTCTGCCCTGCGTACCACGCTCTCCTCTCCAAAAGGGCCAAGAGGCCATTCTGCGTGCATAAGCATTAAGCAGGAAGTCTGCAGTAGCATGCATTTTCTGAGGAAACACCTAAAGGACTATTGGCAAGACATCCTTTGCAAGGGCAGGGAAGTGCACAGGAATAGGCAGACTAACTGAGAGTGCTTTCACAGTGCTCTTTGGTAGCTTTCCTCCTCTTGCAGTGCAACCGCATCTGCTGTCACAGTGGTTGTGCATTAGGGAAAGCCAGCTGTGACAGAACGCTGAGAACCTGTGACAGCCTCCTGCAAAATTTTAGCTTCTTTCTATGAACGCGTAAGTAACTCCAGGCCAAATAGTCCTGGAGTGCTTTGCTTCCCCAAACCCTCCCGCATTCACAGGAGGGAGGAAAGAATGCCTCCTTGGCATTTGGGCACAGGGCGTTAAATGAAGGCGAGCACTGCAGCAGCTCTCCTGAGCCTGCCGTGCACGCGCTGTTGAACGCCAGCCCCATCAGGCAAAATAGGGCAAAGTCAGAGTTTGCTTCCCAGAGGCATTCTTGGTCTTTCAGCAGGAGCAGAGTTGTCCAGGAGGTTGCGAGGAAAGGCTTCCCAAGTACTCACACGACTGGCTGTGCTCTCTGGAAAGCATGTAATTAGCCAGAGGGGGAGTGTAGGTCAAACACTGCAGAACCGCGTTGAGGAAACACGTATTTCCCAGGTTGTGGAGTCCAGCTCCAACGCTTTGCCTCTGCTGCCAAGACACAGGAATCTTCTTGGCTGGCAAAGACATCCTTCCTGGTGGAGCCATTCCCTCAGCAGTGGCTGCAAGGAAAGCACATTGTCAAAGAGACTGCCTGCCTTTGTTCTAGGAAGGCAGGTTTCCAAGCCGGTGTTCTGGAGAGCAGCCCCCAGCACCAGAAGCAGCTGCGTGGAGAACACAAGCACCTAGCAGAGACAGCCCATGCAGGGCTGCCGCTCCCATTGGCTGGCCACTCAAGAGCTTATTCACGTCTCTTCCTTTTTCTCATGGGCGACAATGACTAGTGGGCCCCAGGGAGTCACAAGATTAACTCTTACTCTTGAAGCCTTTACTCACAGGAGTAGCTCCTTTGTCGGCCATCTCTTGCAGGCGGTACCGCATGGCAGCCTGCAGAGCGGGAGTCCATCTCTACACCGTCCAGTTCCAATTGGAAAAGGAAGGAGCCCAGTTCTTCCAAGGGCTTGCTCAGCTCACGCTCCCTTTCAGCAGCGTGCTCGCGAGCGCCGGGGCAGAGAGCGCGCAAGCAGCTCTTGCGCCAGCAGCCTCTGTGCCGCCGAGTGACCCCAGCCGTGCGGGCCATTGTGAGGGAGGGCAGCACGGCCAAGGCGGGGCTCGTGGCAGCTGAGTGGGCACATCCTTTATGAGGCAGGGTCACGGCAGAGACGCGCTCAGCTGACGCTGGGGAGCGCAGGGCGCTGTGCAGAGCCTGTGGCCGCTGCGCTGCCCCACTCAAGGTGGGGGCAGGAGCGGGGACGGTGCTTCCGCCAGCACAGCTCTCACACCTGCTTCTCAGGCAGAATACACTCAGGAAGGGAAGAAGGCACGCGCTTGTCACCATCCCTCATGGGCGCTTTGACATGGCCTGTTCTCCTTGGTGCGAGGTGTCTCTTTCCCTCTTGTGGTGTGCGCCACACTCTCCCACGGCCTTGTAGAGCACAACGCCGCGCTCCTAGAGCAGGGCCCTTTTCCAGGCTTTCTCTCTAGGTGTGGAGGGAAAGCAATCGGCTCGTGTTGCAGTACTGGCACCAGGGAAAGAGCCCTTCAGGAGCCCTTCTGAGCAAGACTGTGTGAAGCCCTTGGAAGCCCAAGAAGCTTTTATTTCATTCTGGGAGCCTCTGCACAAGCTGACGTGGGTCCGCAAATGAGCAGAGAAACCTGAGGCCGCTATGCTTTAGCAGTAGGGCCCGTGCATGAGCAGTGCCAGCATGCTCTGACTTGCTCCCTGCTGAAGGCTCTGCCAAGGACAGGGCCGCTCCCTCCTTTTGCCCCCTCAGTGGCAAACTTAGTGCCATCCAATTGACCCACAGTAGAGTCTGCAGCGAACTAGACAAGGAGTTCTGATGCTTGAGCTGCCCGAGGTGCAGAAAGACTTGCTTCTCTCACTCCTGCCTGGTGCCCCATTTGGGCCTTTGCCACCACCAGGCCCTGCGCACCAGCAGCATCTTTGCCACCCCTTGATATTTCTGGCACCTTTAACAACACGCGCCAGAGGGAAAAATGTGGGAAAGAAACGCGGCTTCTTTTCACGGTGAGATTTCATACTGTGAAGAGTCCCAAAGATCACACACAACTCAGCAGTTGCTTTCCTGCCTTTATTTCATCCACCTACCCACGGGATCTGCACTACTGAGTGCTCCTTAAGGCCAAGAGGACAGAGAAGAGGAAGAGGCAGAGGAGAAAGAAGTACAAAGTGATGAAATGTCCTTTTTCACTCTTTCTCCGTTTCCTTTGCATTTCGTTCTCAGCTTCCCCTTCTGCATGGGGATGTCTTCTTTTTCTGCTTCTCGGCTCTTGAGTTTTCTGGGAGGAGCCCTCAAGAGCAGAAGGAAGGGGCACGACTGCAGGTGCTTGTCTTGGAGGAGAGCATTTTCCAGAGGGCTGCTCCAGTCCTGAATAGAGCCAAGAATCTGCTCGGTGGCTGCTGAAGCGATGCCCATGTTGCCCTCTGGACACGGATGGCAGGTGGAGCCAGCTGCTTTTGCAAGAACTCACGTGTGACCTGCCTTGCTCTGTTTGTCCTCTGCTTTGGGATGGGTAGCGAGGACGTTTCCCGGAGCTTCTGTCCTTCTCTGTGTAGTTTCTGTCACTACGGCGGGATGTGCAGCTGTTCCCATTGCAGTAGTGCTGCTGGGGACAGTTTTGTTTGCTGCTTTGGAGGTTGTGTGAGCACCTCCTCTTGGGAGAATGAGCACCCCGTTCGTGGACACTGACGTGTTTTGGGTCCTCTTGCAGGGCTCTCTTTCTCTTTAAAGGCCTTGAGCTCTGCATTTCAAAAGAAGACATTCTAAGATGGCTCTGTGCAAAGACACGGCTTGGAAAAGCCCTAGACACAATCCCCCCCGCCTCCAGTGCTCAGGAACAAGCCATGGTGTTTTTGCTGTCTCAGCAGATGCCACCAAACTAAAAGTAAACCGAGCAAAATTCTGCCTGTTGTTTTTTGCTTTAATGATGTGAGCATGATTAGGCCTCACTTGCAATGCCTCGCAAGGCCTCGGGAAGCTGGGCTGCGAGTGAGGAAGCAGCAGGGCTGCACTCAGTCTAGTCTTAGCCACTGGTTGAGGGATTGTGGCTGCAGCAGGAGGGCTTTCTCTGCACTGTGGCAGGAAAAACGTAATGCGCAAGCTACGCGCCCTGCCCATCCCTCCACAAAACAAAGAACAAAAAAAAGAAAAAAAAGGAAAGGAAGAAAATGGAAAATGCCTTAATCATGCTTTCCCTTTAGAAGCTTTAAGTACACTCTCTATCCTGCATTCCATGCTCTTCCATTGATGAAGTCAACAGAATCTTCTGGGATGAAGTATTCAGCCATTCCTATTTACTCGGTAGATGGAGTAGTATAGCCCGCGTGTATGCAGGGGTTCCTCTGTTGTCCATCTTTTGTTTTTGTAATGTCAGTGGGCATGAATGCACTGTGATCTTTGTCATGCTTGCTCCTGCATTTTCGCACGTCTTCTTCTTGCTGCTGGTGTATTTGTAGAAGCCCTTCCCTTTTTCCCCTATGGTTCTTGCTAAGTTTAATTCCAAACAAGCCTTGTCCTTCCTTGATGCATCCCTGCATTCTCTGACAGTGTGCCTTTATTCCTTTCAAATGGTCTGACTCTTCTTCCACATGATGTTTTCTTTCTTTTTCTGCTTAAATTTTACCACGAGTTCCTTCCAATCCACACAGGTCACAGGTCTCCTGCCCGCCTCGCATCACTTCTTTCTTGTAGGAATGCACCAATCATGAGCTTGGACAAAGTAGTGCTTGAATATTAGCCAACTATCCTGGACTCTCTTTCCTTCTAGGGCCCTGGACCAGGGGACTCCTTCAAGTAGGTCCCTGAAGAGGTTAAAGTTATTTCTCTAGAAATCCAGGGTTGCAATCCTACTTTTTGCCTAGTTTCCTCCTCGCAGTATATCGAATTCCAACATCTTGAGATGGCTGGAAGGAAGATGGGAGCAGCTCAGCAGTGGATGCCACAAGCCACGGTGAACAAAGGGGTCAGAGTGGTGGATGATTGGTTGTCCCTCTTCTTTTGCCCCAGTGCGGTGTGGGCCAGATCCACCACCAGCACAAAATGACCACGAGATGCCCCAAGATGTGCAACTTGCTGAGTTTCTCTAAAATGGTGCACTTTGGGGGATGCAAGGCATTGAGGTGAGTGTGCGAGGAAGGGCTGTGATGAGGCCTGTGATCACCATCTTGTGCATCACCAACCTCTAGTTGTGCAGATGCAATTGCAGGAAACCCAGGACATCCTCATCAATCTCCTGCTCAAAGTCCATGCAGTTCAGCAGCTGAAACACACCCAGTTGCAGATTGACTGATTATCAGAGCCAACAGCACTCCCTGAATCCTCTGAACCTCCTGCGGAGTCTCAGTTTGAGACATTTGTGAAACATTTGAGTGGAGAATGGGCCCAGGGCTGCATGACTTGCAAATGGTTATGAACAGTTGGCCATCAGAAATGACCCTCTGGCGGAAATGAACCGAGTTTTGGGTGACTGAGGGGAATGCAGCTCCTGTGGGACAGGAGCCCAGGCCCACTGAGCTGCAGTCTGCCCCTGCCCAGATAGAGAGCTCAGTGTGTGCAGGCTCTGCCCAGAGACACTGCTTACCACCATGCTCACATTGATGAAGACAGATGGTGGCAATCTCCCAGTGTTTGTCACCGCAGCTGATCACTGTGACTACATGATCAAACATCCGGGAACATTCATGGGCTGCATTCATCCACAGCTCCCTGGCCAGAGAGGGGAGAAGGTATCGTGGGCACGGAGCTGGACAGGCAAACCTCTTTGTGCTGCCTGTGCTGCCAACTCGAGTCATCCTGCCACAAGTCTGGCCCCGTGAAGCAAGCTTGCATTTCCGCTCAGCTTCAGCAGTGGCAGCCTTTCCCCACCACACCTTGCCTGGCAGTACAGCTAGTCAGGCCTATTTTGGTGAGAGTGGAAAAGTGCCCTTAGTCCTCCAAAGTTGTGTCCTTCCAGCTCTCTGTGTTCAGGTCAGAAATGCTGGGCCAGATGAGGAGGAAGGTGGCTCTCACCTAGCCAGCAAAGTGACTCCTGCGTGTTAGGTCTCCAGGCTCCTAAGCGTGTCCCAACCCCCTGCCTCTCCATGGAGTCAGCCAGATGGCCATGCTGACTTCCTGCCTACATGAAACACAGAAGGCCCATTTTGTGAAGCAAGGGGTGATTGCACTGACAAAAGTGTTCTGTCCATAACATTCTGCAGATATGGTGTGGCAGGGGAGATGTCCACAACGCCCTGAGATATCTGTTGCTGCCATTGCCTTTTTTTCTCTACTGCGTAACCCTCCACCTCCAGCCCTAGGCGGGTGGCCTGACTTTGCCTAGGTGTCCCCTGCATTGCCCCCTTGGAGAGATGGGAGGAGAAGGATGGAACTCCTGGTGGGGCTGACCAGAGGATGCTTTTCCTCCTGACCATATATCTGGCTGTAGCCTTGAAGATCCTGCTGCCACATCATGTGGGCAGTGAGTAGTGAGCTGCTGGGGTGCGGCTGGATGGCTGGGATCAGGGTCATGGTGTGCTGGTCCCATAAAGAGGCAGAGCTTGCAGGTCGCCAGAGGGGCTACAGCTCTGCCGCTGGCACAAAGCTTTTGGCTATCCCAGGTTCAGGGAGAGTGGGATGCACCTGCACTCGATGCTTGGGAGGCACATCATCTTTGCCAGGGGAGAAGGGGAAAGAGTTCTCTGGGCATGGAGCAGCACCATAGAAGTTGCATGTTTTGACAATACGATGCAGAGAGTGGTGGTTCTTCGCTAGTCTGACAGTATGTTGGAAGTGAGGGAATATAGGCCTGGCAGCTGGGACCTTAATCCCCTGACAGAGACAGTGTTGCAAAAATCAGCATCATTCCTGCTCCCTGAACTGAGGTGGACAACCAGCTTGTCACCAGTCACCTGTTCCTTTAGGCGATGGTCATCAAGCCAGGGCGCACCTGTCTCGATGTCCTCCTGGGGACAGGCAGGTCAGCAGGAGCAGAAGGAGATGCTCCGACAGCTGTGGGAAGGATGAGCGTGTGTGTCTGCAGGAGGAGCGGGCTGGAGAGTCACTCTCGGATTCCTTGTTTAGGCACCTCAGTGGAATGCATGCGCCCAGGTTGGGGAGCACTTGTGTTCAGTCACAGTATGTTACTCTTCATTGTACATTAGCCCCTTTCAGAAGCCTAATGCCAAATTCTCTTAGTAGTTAACAGCGTTGGGACCGATGGCACATAGCTCTTCCACACTCTCAAATCTTCCTTGCTCTTTCTGGTCTTCTTTGAAGACTCTCCCAAGAGCTCTTCTGTACTGAAATGCTTCTTAATACAGTATCATTGAGATCAGTATCATCGAGATCAAGTTCCCGGCCCTCAGTACATTCTCCTATGAATGAATCAAATCCTCAAGGTAACTGGGACAGTCTCATTTTGAGCTTCTTTTCACCCAAAGCTTTAAGAGAGTGGCGCAACCTGGGCAAATGCAGATTCTCCATTAAGCCTTGAAGCAATCTGAGAATTAGCTGAGAAAGCTGTCTAGTTCATGGAATGTTACTCTGACTGTTCTGCATGGAAGTATTAAATGGTGCAAAGAAAGACAGTTTTTGTTCAGTCATATGAGCAGCTAGCTACTAAATCTGCTTGGTAATTTGGTCAAAAACAGATGTCCCATTGCAGTGGGAAAGGTTGCCAGGTCCAGATTAACACCATTTTCAAAAAGAATAGCATTGAGGGCAGATACACACACGCATCCAAAATCACGCATGTCTTATTATCACAGGTGCTCTGCCCAATGCAGGTAGAAATGTTTCACACTGCATAATTTTGAAGCACTAGGCATGGTAGGGCAGGTCCATCCTTGATTGGATAGCCAGCAGGTGCAGCATTTACTAATTTCACTAAGTGTCCAGTGCAAGCTGTCTCCTGCAACTATAGATAGCCACCTATCTTCATTCAAGGCTTTAGGAATGACAAGAGAATGGCATAAAGGTATTATTTGACTGTCCCTCACCTGTGCAATCCCCACCAACTTTCTTTTGTGTTGTCATTGTAACAAAGGCCTTGCGTAGTTTTAAGCCTTCCTCCTTTGAATTTGTCTTTCACTAGGTCAGAGAGCAATCATTTTAGGGTTAGTGTAACATTATTGCCTGCTGTCAATTCTTGACCTCATGCTCTTACAGATGGTATTTCTCCTCTCCCCATAGCTCTAAAGATGGGTCTTGACTTATTTTTCAAGATCCCAGCTGTTCCACAGACAACATGAGAAGGTAGAACCCGATGCCCACAATGACACGGTGTCCTGCTAGCTTGTTAAGGGAGACAGTAAAATAATCCATAGGGGGTCAACCAATAAACTTTATTCACCAGTGCAAGATCTTTGTGCTAACAACATCCACCATTAAGTGGCACAATTGTTATGGGGCATAAGCTTTGTAATTAGCCTCTTGCAATGAGTGCAACTGACTAAGTTATGCTGCTTGTCCCTGGTAAAATGCTATAGCGTTTCTTCACCATGAGTGTCCAGGAGATGACACCACCTTGCAAAGAGATGACAACTGCTAGCATATTTCTTCTCCCTGAATGTGCAGAGGACTCTCAACTGGCTACCCTGCATGGATAGAGGAGTGTAAGATCCAAACCAGGACAGGATCACAGCTTTGCTTTCCCACCATCAATCCTTCTTCCCTTCTCAGACTGGTCACAGTGCAGCAGCTCCCCTGATGTAAGAGAGCCCCAGGAAGGAAGGAGTGTTCCAAACTTTTCTGCTCCCTTGCAAACCCTGGACTCCATGGGACAACCTGCTACTACAGGGGCTGGCATTGAGCTCTCTCAGCTCTGGCTTCCTGGTGATGCAAAACATCTTGCAGGTCTGGCATTGTCAGAGAGTGGGTCCATCAGGTCAGTGTCTCATGTCCAAGGACTCCTGATGGGACATTTCCTCACAGCACCAGAAGCGGGGAGCATGCCTTGGGGAGTAGGACCATCTCCCTCAGGGGAGCATGGCCTCCCCAGCATGCTCTCCCATGAGCCAGGGGTCTCCTGGTTGCAGATGCCCTTCTCCTCTGTCACCCCAACAGCAAAGCCTTCCTCAGTGCCCCATGTGGCTCACACTCGTCTGTCCCCCTGCCCCTGCCAAAACTTTGCCTTGCACCAAACAGGGGAGGAGCTTGATCCTCCTTCTCAGGATCCACACAGCTGGCAGTTGATGCTGCTGGTCCCCAGCTCCCCCTCACTCACAGAGAGGGATCTGGACGGGCTGGATTGATGGGCTGAAGCCAGCTGTAGGAGATTCAACAAAGCCAAGTACTGGGCCCTGCATTTGGTCACAACAACCCCATGCAACACTACGGGCTTGGGGCAGAGCAGCTGCAGAGCTGCACAGCAGACAAGGATCTGGGAGTGTTGTCTGACGGCTGTTGAACATGAGCCAGCAGTGTGCCCAGGTGGTCAAGAAGACCAACAGCATCCTGGCTAGTGTCAAGAATAATGTAGTCAGCAGGACTAAGGGAGTGATTGCACCTTCTGCTCGGTGCTGGTAAGTCTGTGCTTCAAATACTGTGCTTAGTTCTGGGCCTCTCACTACAAGAAAGACATTGTTGCACTGGAGTGTGTGCAAAGAAGGGCAACAAAGTTGGAAGGGGCTGGAGCACAAACCTTATGAGGGAACAGGGAGTATTTACTCTGGAGGAGGTTCAAGGGAGACCTTATTGCGCTCTACAACTACCTGAAAGAAAGTTGTAGTGAGGCAGTGTAAGAGACTGTTTTGAATTGTCTTTTGCCTCGACATTGTTGCCATAACTCCTTGGCCTTGGCTCAGGGAAAACCATGATGTCAGCTCCAGGTGTTTCGTCTCCCTACAATTACCTGCTTCTTGACCTTGGCACTCTACCTCTGGGAGGACTGTGAGATTAACACGAGGTCCAAACAATGCCCAGCAGTGTCTATGGAGCAGGGCTGGCTGTGTGTGATTTCTTCTGGAGTGCACAGCTTCTTTCCCAGGACATCACCTGCATCGAGGTGTGTGGAACATCACCTGCACCAGGGTGCATGCAGGACATCACCAGCACCGAGGCACCTGTGCCTGCACCAAAGCAGAGCCAACGACACTTAGCTGGACTGGTGGTGGTGGTAACTATAATCCTGCTACATCTCTCTCTTCCGCTTGCTTGCTTATCCTTCTTTCTTTTTTCCTTCTTCTCTCTGTCCTATTGCGCTTATGAGAATAAAGTTTACAAGGTTGTACGGCATTTGACCTCATTTGTGTCTTAAATCTCACTCTTGGGATCTTATCGAAACCTCCCCCGACACTGGATCGGGACAGGCAGGAGGTCTGTCTCTTCTCCAAAACAACTATCAATAGGAGAAGAGGAATTGGCCTCAAGTTGTGCCAGGACAGGTTCAGGTTAGATATTAGGAAAAAATTCTACACAGAAAGGGTAAAATGTATGTGGACTCAGAGAACAGTGGGAGAGCAAGGAAGGATTTTGCAGGATCCATTGCAGCATGCATGGAACTGCTGTCCCTGGTTGCTTATCGTCTGCATGATTTGATGCAGGTTGGCTGCCAGAGGAGGCACTCACTGCATGTGGGCAAACACGGTCCTTGCCTTGCTCCCCATCCGCTTCTCAGTGTTATTTTCATGGGCAGCATAGATGGGACTGTTCCCCAAGGTTTTTCCCTCTTCCATCACTCTCACCCCTGGCCACAGCACTTCCTGTAACCTCCCGTCCAGGCCCTTTTCCCTGCTGGCACAGGGGGTGGAATATGCTGAGTTGTCACTGCCCATAAATGAGTTTTGGGGATGAGGGAGTATTTCACACTTCTGGGAAATATTCTTGCTGGGGAAATATTCTTGCTGGGGAAGTTGAGAAAAAACTTTGTTGTATTTTCTTTTACACGTCTTCATGCTGTAGAAATTTCCTCATTGTAGTGACAGGTAAGAGTCTCTTAGCGGCTGTGTTGTGGGGCTACGTGACATTTCTAGATAATTTAAGTTTCATTCAAATGAGCAGACTCCAAAGCAGCTGTATCAAATCCTATCAGAGGATGAAAAGGAGGAAGAGTGAGCCAAATATGGAGATGAGTGCATAAGTAAGAAGCCTTGCCTCTGTCCTCAGACTGGCAGTTATTGGTAGCACTTACAATAACAGGGTTTTTTATGTGTTTTTAAACCTTTTTTTATAATATTTTTTTCAAATAATATAGCTAAGTGCTGTGGCATGCTCCTGTCATCTAGCATGATAAAAACATTTTTTCTTTATTCTAGAGCTTTCACTTGCATCCTTGTTCAGCCTGAATGCCTTCTTTGAGTTCTGGTTGTATTTCAGATACACGCTGGCATCAACTACCTTGGTCACGACTTGTAAGCAGCAAATCCTTCTAGGGATGCAGAATGCAGGTATGTATCATAAATGCCTGTTTATCTTCTTTCTTTTAAGTTGGTATCTTGATTAAGCGCAATTCTCAACTCCTTTGTCTGAACACATCTGAATTACTTGCAGCATATTAAAATTCAAAACAGGAATGCTAAATTGGTGAACATTTGAGGGGAGAACTGAAGAGGAAACAAGCCATAAAAAGGAGGAGATAGTGGGCTGCTAAAGGGCAGTCGGACAGACTCGCCGTGAAGCAGGACAAGGAATTTGTGACCTCTGCATGGAGCTGGGAAGAGGGCTTTTTAGCATTGTTGCATTTTATTCGGAGAAAGCTGCATGTCTGTGTTTTGCTGTGCATTTAGAGGAAGGAGGAGTTTGAGGCTGCTGCATGTGCAGTGCTAATTGTGTTTTTCTGCTTCTTGAAGCAGTACAAATAGCTCCAGTGCACAACCTGGCAGGGAAGCAAGTCCCTTCCTCTAGGCCTCCTCCTGTGATCCAGGGTCAAAGGGTGCTGAGTTACAGCCCAAGCTGCCCCCCTGGCAGTCCCAGCTTTGCCTCGGGTCGTATCCCAGGCCACAGCCTTCAGCTGCAGGCTCTGTGAAGCAGTGACGCTTCTTCCAGCAGGGCTTTAATCTCGCTGAGCAGCAGTTACAGCCAGGTAAGGACTGCGATGGCTGCAAGGGAGCACTCTGGATTGGCTTCTCTTGTCTTCGTCTTTTGCCGTAAGCTAGTGGAGGTGTGTGGTAGGTGTTGGCTGCGTTTGCAGATTTCTCTTGTCAGGATTCATCCTTTCTCTAGCGTTAGTGCATTTGTTTTAGAGAAGTTTTTTTGTTTCAGACAAAAAGCAAAAATTAGGAATGCAAATGTAAATGCAAAAGAGTTAAAAAAAAAAAAAAGTCCCCAGAATCAGATGAAGCTTTATAGCAGCAATCTGCAGAGCAATAAATTCATCTGTTGAGCCAATCGATTCCTATAGTTAATGAAATCAAAGTGGAAGTCTTATCTTCTTCATATGACACAACTGTTCGCTTTTGTTGCCCCAAGTTTTTCAGCTTCAGCCTTTCCCCTATGGATTGCCCATATCCCACAAGTGTTGGAGCAGTGCAACGCAGGCTAAGGTGCCGCTACTGCTTTTCACCAACTCTGTATAATAGCTGCCTGAGTCAAGATGATGAAATCACAGACCTCAAGTCACTGCAAAAACACCTTGGAAGTGAAGAAGAGAAAGAGCGTAGATGTCAGGTGGGTAAAGAAATCACTTTGCTCGGCCTGAAAAGATGGGCGAGGAGAGGATGTAGGTTTTATTGGAGAGTTGTTTTTATGGGTGAGAATAGCTGGAAAGGATTCCAGCAAAGACAATGAGCTGCCAAAGTGCTAGTAAACAAAACTAACTCCCAAGTATGGTAAACCCTCCTGAATGTGGTAGAGGTGGCTGCTGGCCACTTTAGTCTTCTACGCAGGAAATAGGAGAGGAGGCAGAACTTTGTCATTTCTACACAACTCTGTGCCCCAAGAACTTCATAAAATTCTCCTCCATTGCCATAATTAACAAGCATGTCTCTTGACATGCTTGTTAAAAAGCAGTCAAAATTGAATCTGTGGAGCTATTGCCTCCACTATTTCCTGATTATTGTCCTTGTACTTGTAATAACTGTGCACGAGCAGAATGGCATTTCAGCAAATTCAGTATACAGCAGCTCTCCATCCAGCAGCCCAACGTTTTGCAACCAGGAAACCCTTATGTCATTGTGGCCAACTCCTGAGAAGTGTTTTATCTAAAGTTGTTTAATGTTGCTCTGTAATCTGAGATGAGACAGACACTAGGAGTTAAACTCAAGTTGCAGAGCTTCTTGGGCCCGTTTGTACCATGGGTCAAACAAATTTGTGACCTAAAAGTTGTCTGGAAACTGGCATTTATTTAACACAGTCAACTAGTTGAAGGTATGTAAAACACACTCCTTTACCCTTGTGTCTGGACTAAATGCGATTCAAAGGAATAGCATTAAAGTAGCTTTAATTAAATTTGATCCATTTTTCTTGTTGCATCCCTTAACCTAATAAAGCCTCTTCTTCAAGTACCTCTTTAATGTGCCCTACACATTGACCCACTTTTATCCTGATAGCACTGGGAGCTCAAGCCAGTGAATTTGGACTCATGGGTGATGCGGTGTCCTGTGAAGAGAAAGCAGAAGTGCAGTATGTCAAGCTACTGAGGAAATCACATGATGCAGCCATTAGATGTATAAAGGATGTGGAACACAGGCCCTAAAAGCTCCTGTCGTTTTCTCTCAAGTTGCTGTGGGTGGATAATAATGTTTTTTCTGAAGGTTTGAGCAAGGGTGTTTGTGTCGGCGCCAGCTTGATCACCTGAATGCTGGTTCGTAAGTGTAAGATATGTCCCTATAGGCTGCCCATTCTTGTCGTTAGAAGAGGTACAGCAGAATGGAGAAGTGCCTCATCTCTAAGAGAATTGCATCTTTGAGTCTCCTGGGAATGGGGGTGGGCTTGGACATGGAGCTTAAAAGAACATACTGGTAAGAGAGAAGGAATAAGACAAATTTTCAACCTAAGCTAATGCCCTGGCTGACATGTTCTTCCTTCTGAAAATACAGTATTCTGAAAACTTTACACTTGCAAACCGGAGCCATCAGGGGAAGCGGAACCGGGATACAGGGGTGTGGTGGGATCAGGGTCACGGGGAAACCAGGGTAAGGGGGTCCTGGCAAGGGGAGCATTGGGACATGAGGGAACTGGGGACATGGAGAACAGCGGAAAGGGGCAACGCCGGAAAGGGGAACCAAAGCATCGAAGTCCCAGGGACACGAGGACTGGGAGCCGCGGGCACCATGGACAGGGGGTCACGGGGACTTGGGAGAACTGGGGACAGAGGCACTGCGGGAAGCGGGAAAGAGTGACAGGAGCAGCGTGGCAAGGACGGACAGGGGGAAGAGGGAACCGGGGGAAGGTGGAACCGGGGATGCGGAGACGGAGGCAAGGGGGAATCGGGGATGCAGAGATCGGGGGAAGGGGAATCCGGGGACGACGGAACCGGGGGAAGGGGCAACCTGGGACTCAGGGACGCAAGGTTGTCTCACGGATTGTGCTGGGAGGCAGAGGGAGCTGGTGCATGGTGTTGAACAGAAATGCAGTTTTTAGTGTTGGAGGCCTATTCCCCAAGGTAGTGCTAAGGGTGTTGGGAGGGCCAAGCGAAGGGGCAGAGTAGGAGCAGCTGCTGCTGCTCCTGGAAACAGTTTCTCTGGGTCACAGCTTTGGTGGGAAACACTCCTCGACCGTCTAGAAATGAGCCGGGCTGAATGAGGGGGCTTTAGTCTTTCGAGGGGACTTGGAGATCAGCAAGTTACCGTGAGATTCACAAAGTAAAGACGCTTCAGTGTCATTTAGCTGCAGCCGTGAGGCTGTTTGGGACTATGGATCCCTCACCTACCTGTGAGACAACGAACGTTACTCTGGTGCACAGAGGCAACTTTGTGCTTGATTTGGGGACAATGGTGGTTGCAAGAAACCTCCTGCAGTCGTGGGCTTCCCCGCTGAGCTCCGCAGCGCTCGGTGACCCTTTGCTACCTGTGCTGGCTCTGCCCCTTCACAAAGTTACTCTGTGTCTCTGCTGGGACATGTCCTCTCTGGAACGTGTGGACAGACGTGGTGCCGGGTAGAGCTGCCTGGCCAGGCAGAGCAGGGTGAATGTGACCCTAGGAGGACGGGCTTGGAAGCCACAGGGAGCCGCTGCAGCCAGAGCAGTGACCCCATAGAACAGACCCTGCGGAGTGCCACTGAGTTCAGCTGGGGCTACGCGGCACATGCAGCGCTCCAGCCGAGCAGCAGTGGATGGGTGGAGAAGCCACCCTGGTGGCTTAGAGCTTGTGTCCTCCAGAAATGGGCCGAGCCGAGAGGTTCTAGGCAGGGGGATGGTGTCTGAGGGCACAGGCAGAGACAGCAGCAGTGAAGCTGTGAACACGACCATGTCCGAGTCCCTTGGCAGCACTCTGGGGCAGGGCAAGACCATGTCCATGGGGCTGATGGCTCCAGTACTGTAGGATCCTCTGATGATCATGAAATAAGTGATTGGCTTCCTTTTCTTGACAGCCCTCGGGCATAGGGGCGGACATTTTCCCTATGTGATGGGGATTGTCCCTTCACAGGGAATCTGCTACAGCCAGGTTGTGACAGAAAGGGGTCTGATCCAGGAGGAGGCCAGGGCTGACAGCGAGGGACTTAGTCCCCGCTGTGTGGTGTGACCTGGCTCCCCACCGGCCTCTGCTCAGCTCAACTGTGGCTGCAGCCCTGGCCCGGGGACACTCAATGGCCTGTCCTGGCCTCAGGGTGTGGAGCTGAAAAGGGCCAGGAGCAGCTCAGAGACAGCTCTGGCTGCTGCCAGGAGATGGACGCTGTGGGGGCTGCCTCTGCTCAGGGCCCTGGCACCCTCCTTGCACGGCCATCCCTCCTTTTCCAACGGCATCCTGCTTCTGGTTGGAATCAAAGCTGCTCTCAAGACCCCGGCTGCTCTGCGGGCAATTTCAGGGCAGGGGATATGACCAAGGTTGCTCTTTAAGAGGTGACAGATTCGTAAGGGCAATGTGAAAAGTGGCACGTGTGGTGTCATCATGACAACGTGCAACTGCTCAATGCCCACGTGAGGTAACCTAGAGAAGCTCAAAATTCCAGAACTCTGCCTGAGTTCTGTTGACAGTCAGGTATCCACGAGCGACTGGCAGGACGAAGAGGACAAGTAAGTCGGTTTTCCCCATCTTCACTGTTGCCCGTGAGCGATCCTGGCTCCATCCCTGGCTGCCCGTGTGTACGTGCTGGGCAGTGCGCAGGCGTGAGAGTGCAGGCAGGTGAGAGGAGCCCACTGACCTCAAGATACCCGCAGCTTCCTTGAGGAGAGGGCCAACATGGAGGCCGCTTTGGGGAACGGCCTCCTTGCAGCTTTAACTCATCAACGCTCTTCCCAGCGCATCACATCCAAGCAATTTCTCTCTTTCTGTGTTGACCTTTGCAGGGTCCTTTGCCAGGATGGTCATTAAAAAGAGCCGTCTGATCTCTGTTCTTCTGGCATTACTGCTCCTGGAGTCATTCATTGCCCGTCAGCTGGTCTTGTTCAAGGTCAGGTTGTCACCCGAGGCCAAGGTGAGCAGCACTGCAGAGCAGACATGTGGCACAGATGCTCCATGAGACAAGAGCTCATGTTAGGGCTTTGGAGTGTGTGGGGCTCGCTAGGATGAGTCTTGCAGGTGTGAGTCTGCTCCAGCCATGCCAAAATGCAGGCAGAAGAGAGAAGGCAGGGGCCCTGAAAGAGCCTTGCTGGAACTGTGGTTAGCATGGGCCAGGCTGAATGAGTCCTCTGGCTGACTCTGAGCCCTTCATCTCAGACTCAGGACCAGGCCTTGGAGGGCCCTGTCCTGTCACTGCTCTGCTCGGCCATGCTTGAGACTGCCATAGCTTTGGGAGGGTTTCTGCATTAAGAGCAATAAGAGCTGCTCTTTGGGACACCCTCTTGGGGACATCTTAGCTTGAACAAAGTGACCGGTCTCCTGGCAGGGCTGGGCTCCAGCCCCACCATCCCTGCTGCTCTTCCAGCCAGCCACGAGCTCTTCATTTGTGCTTCCAGGTGGACCAAGAGATGGACGCCGGCTCGTCCCACCCCACTCTGTTCATCATCAAAAGGGAGACAGGTGATGACAACAATATGGCTGAGATCAGGCAGAGCTTTTTCTGTAATGTGCAGGGTCAGTATCCCCTCTGTGGTGGCCTTGATGCTGCCCTGGGTGTGTGTGTGTGTCTGTATGGCAGCTGGGGTGGCCTCGTTTCCCACTCCTTAGTGTGCCAAAGCGGGGCGTTTCTCGTCCGAGTGACCTGACTCTCTTCCAGGGCCAGGCATATCAAGCTATGCCAACGATACTGCGAAAGCTCTGGAGTCCCTAAGAGAGTGGCTGGACAGAGCTCTGAAGGCCATTGCCACTGAGAAAGGGAGAGAGGAAGCAGCTTTTCTTGGAGCACCAGCAGGCAGCAGACTCCTGAGGTACTTGTGCACGCCCTGAGGAGAAGGGGAGGTGGCCAAGCTGCAGGCAGCCGCCAGCAGCCTGGCTAATGCGGCATCCTGCACGGGGCCGGCTGCGCCGAGCTCCCCAGCTGCCCTGAGCAAGGGAGCCCTGGCAGGAAGGCAGCACAGTGGGGAGCCGTGGCAGGGCCTGAGCTGTACTGGGCCCTGTGCTGGGCCCTGGGGGCCCAGAGACAGACGCTGGCCTTTTTGGGAGCCCACGAGCGCCAAGGATGCTGCTCTGCTTCTTGCCAAGCGGGAAATGCTCCGTGCTCTTGCTTTGCTCTTCCTTCTTCCTGCAACATAAGGCAGTGGTTCCCAAAAGGGCACGCACTTTCTGCAGACGTGGTTGGGTGCTGGTAGGGGAGTGTGTTCAAGGTAGAATGCCAAAGGGCTGTTGTGCCACCTCATCTTGCTTTTCCCTGGAAAAGCAAGGAACACCTTGTACAAGCTAGAGAGCAGCAAACATCATTTCACAGCAACTGCTCAGGACCAAACGCTGCAATCTGTGAAAGTAGGAGGAAGCCAACTGCTTCCTTGGGTTCTCTGCATTGTGATTATTTCACTGCATTTGTTTCTTGAATTTTGGATGCTTCCTAGGCAAAAGAACAACTCATCAGCAGATCAAAGCATGGAGGGCATTGCTAAGAGCATGAAGGAGTTTGCCATGGATTTCCACGGGGTTCGAATCATCACAGGGCAAGAGGAAAGAGCTTATGGCTGGATCAGCGTCACCTACCTAATCTATTCCTTCCCTGAGGTGAGAGAAGGCTGAAACAGCCACCCCTTCTTTGCACTGGGTGCTTGTTGGTTTGTGTGGTTGTTCCTTTCTTTCTTTTGGATCTTTCTTAGCTTTTTAAACTCACTTAGCACAGAAGGAAAGGTCTGGGTCTTTGCCCTTCAGGAATGATGTAGGAGAAGGAATTCTTTTATTAGGCAAAAGTGCAAGGGGAGGGAGAGAGCAGGGATGAGGGTTTTGCAGCTAAAAGATCAGGGCACATCCCCATGCCATGTGGACACAGGGAAGAAAACCCCATGCTAACTAACACCGAGCACATCTGGAAAAGCCAAGGCCAGCCCGTGCCCTCAAGGACATCCCTTCTGCTTTATTCTGTTTGGCTCTGATCCAGTCCAGTTGTGCTCTGGGAACCAGCTCACACATTTCCCCCTCCCTGCCCGCCAACCGCCACCCCCAAAAAGAAAAAAAAAAAACAAACAAAAAAAGAATCACAGCTGCCTTAAATGGGAGGAGAATGTGACTTGCACCCAGGACATAGGGCTGTCTTGGGATCCTCTTTCTGTCCTGTCTCGTCCTGGCAGAACTCCTGCTAACACGCAGCTGTGCAGCTCAGCCCCGTGGCCAAGGCTCGTGGAGACCTCCTGCCTGGGGACACGCGCTGTGCCTGTGCCAGGCCTGGCACGCAGGGCCCCAGTGCTGCTAGGGGCATCTCTGTGCTAGAGCTGCCCTCACGATGCCCCTCTCTTCTTTGGCAGGCCGGGAGCACGGACGTCGGCTGGAGCCTGGGCTACGCGCTGGAGCTCGCCAACACCATCCCACAGGAGGTGCTGCACTTGGTGTGGAAAAAACCCTCCGTGCGCGCTGCAGCCGTGGCCTTCGTGGGTCTCGTTGTCATCCACATGCAATGGCCATGTAGGAGCTGGGCTGCATCTCTAAGACAGTAGGAGGGCATCGAGGCTGGACGGCTGACTTGGGCAGGGTGACTTATAAATATATAAATTAACTTATAAAACTTATAAATATATAAATTCATAAATATATAAATTATATTATAATAAATAGATAAATATTATAGAAATTATAATAAATAAATAAATACATAATATAGAAATAAATGGCATTCTAAAGAATGCCTCCCAGAATGCATTAAAGAAATTCTCGTTCTTTTGCTCTTGAATCAAAAGGATTTTAATGTTGTTCGTCCCAGGTAAGGGGGGGTGCCGATGGTGGGAGCTGAGGCGAGGTGCCAGAACAAGGGCCTTGGCCATGGGGAGGTGCTCTGCAAAATGCAGCTCAGTCCCCGGTGTGTGGTGTGACCTGGCTCCGCACCGGCCTCTGCTCAGGTCACCTGTGGCTGCAGCCCTGGCCCGGGGACGCTCAATGGCCTGTCCTGGCCTCAGAGTGTGGAGCTGAAAACCCAGCCTGGGAGCACCCCATTTCCCGGTCCTTGTGCACCCTCAGCTGTGCCTGGGACCCCGGCACAGGCCACTGGGATTTCATTCCTGCTGTGGGTGCCACTGTCTGCTGAAGGGCACAGAGCAGCAGAGCGGTGGAGGAGGGAGGACAGGGGATGTGAAGGCTGAGCCGAACAGCAGGGAGCAGGAGGCAGCAAAGCCTCTGACTCAGGAGGGGACACAAACGCAGGGACAGCGACCCACATTCCAGCTCCTTTTCCCGGCCCCGCCGCGCTCCCAGCCTTTCCACGGCCGCGCTCCCGCCGGCGGCCGCCGCTCCGGGCACTGTCCCCTTGCCCGGGACGGCAGAGCTGCTGCAGCCCCAGGGCCCGGCACACGGCCGCACTCGCAGCCACGGCCGCCCCCGGCGCAGAGCCCCCGGGCGCTGCCCCCGCCGCCCGCACCCGCTGCCCGCAGGGGAAGGGGCTTCGCGCTGCCAGGGACGCGCTCCAGGCGCCTGCGGAACCGGGAACCGGGGAAGCGGGAACCACTGCGGGAAGGGGGAGCTGGGGATCGCGGTCCCGGCCATGCGGGAACCAGAGCTCGGGGGCACCACGGACAGGGGCTCACGGGGACTGGGGGGAAGCGGGGACGGAGGCACCGCGGGAAGCAGGAAGAGAGTGACGGGAGCAGCGCGGCAAGGACGGACCGGGGACGGGAGGGACCGGGGGAAGGAGGAATCGAGGACCGGGTAAAGGGGGAATCGGGGACGCGGGGACCGGGCAATCGCGGTCCCAGCGACACCGGCGCTGGAACCGGGAGTGAGGAGAGAGCCCCGCGCCGGGAGCCACCGAGCTGCTGCTGACGTCATCACCCGGCGCCGAGCGCCGTCCCCGCCGCAGTGAGGCGCTCTGCGCCGGGAGCCACGGAGCTGCCGCTGACGTCATCACCCGGCGCCGAGCGCCGTCCCCGCCGCAGTGAGGCGCTCAGCAGCCCCCGCCGACGGCCTCAGCACCTACTTCAGCACCATCGTGTCTGTGCGGCTCTGCTGGGATGGCGAGAACCGCAGAATCACAGAACGCTGAAGGTTGGAAGGGACCTCTGGAGGTCATCTAGTCCAACCCCCTGCACACGCAGGGTTGCCTAGAGCACGTGGCACAGGACTGCATCCAAGCGGGTTTTGAAGATCTCCAGAGAAGGAGACTCCACAACCTCTCTGGGCAGCCTGTTCCAGCGCTCTGTCACCTTCACTGTTAAGAAATTTTTCCTTAAGTTCATGTGCAACTTACGGTGCTTCAGTTTGTGGCCATTACCTCTAGTTCTGTCGGTGGCCACCAGGGAAAAGAGGCCAGCACCATCCTCCTCACTGCCTCCCTTGAGGTACTTATAGACGCTGCTCCGGTCCCCTCTCAGCCTTCTCTTCTCCAGGCTGAACAGGCCCAGCTCCCTCAGCCTCTCCTCATGGTTCAGATGTTCCAGGCCCCTGATCATCCTTGTGGCCCTGTGCTGGACTCTCTCCAGCAGCTCCACATCCCTCTTGTACTGTGGAGCCCAGAACTGGACACAATACTCCAGATGCGGCCTCACCAGGGCTCAGTAGAGGGGCAGGATCGCCTCCCTCGACCTGCTGGAGATGCTCTTCTTAATGCACCCCAGGATCCCATTGGCCTTCTTGGCCATGAGTGCACACTGCTGCCTCATGGTCAACTTATCCTCCACCATGACGCCCAGGTCCCTCTCTGCAGAGCTGCTCTCCAGAAGGTCGGTCCCCAGCCTGTGCTGGTGTCTGGGGTTATCCCTCCCCAGGTGCAGGACCTTGCACTTGGCCTTGTTGAATTGCATGAGGTTTTTCACCGCCCAGTTGTCCAGTGTGTCCAGGTCCCTCTGGATGGCAGCACAGCCCCCTGGGGTATCAGCTACTCCTCCCAGTTTGGTATCATCAGCAAACTTGCTGAGGGAGCACTCTGTGCCTTCATCCAGGTCATTGATGAATAAACTGAACAGAACTGGACCAAGGTCTGACCCCTGGGGGACCCCGCTAGCTACAGGCCTCCAACTAGACTCGGCACCGCTGATCACCACCCTCTGAGCTCTGCCATCCAGCCAGTTCCTAATCCACCTCACTGTGCACTCATCTATCCCACACTTCCAGAGCTTGCCTAGGAGGATGTTGTGAGGGACGGTGTCAGAAGCCTTGGTGAAGTCGAGAAAGGCAACATCCACCGCTCTCCCCTCATCTATCCAGCTGGTCATTCCATCATAGAAGGCTATCAGATTAGTCAAGCAAGATTTCCCCTTGGTGAATCCATGCTGACTACTCCTGAGCACCTTCTTGTCCTCCACGTGCCTGGAGACAACAGCCAGTATGAGCCGTTCCATCACTTTTCCGGGGACAGAGGTGAGGCTCACTGGCCTGGAGTTGCCTGGATCCTCCTTCTTGCCTTTTTTGAAGACTGGCGTGACATTGGCCTTCTTCCAGTCTTCTGGCACCTTTCAAAGGTGCTGGAGAGTGGCTTAGCTATGACATCTGCCATCTCCCGCAGCACTCTGGGGTGCATCCCAGCAGGGCCCATGGATTTGTGGGTATCGAGTTTCCTTAGGTGCTCTCTGACCCAATCTTCCTCTACCCAGGGCAAGTCTTCCTCTCTCCAGGCTTCTTCTCTTGTCCCTAGGGCCTGGGGCTCTAAAGGGCTGCCCTTGGTAAACACCGAAGCAAAGAGGGCATTCAGCAAATCTGCTTTTTATGTGTTATTTGTAACCAGGGTGCCCATCCCGTTCGCCAGCGGACACACGTTTTCCCTGATCTTCCTTTTGCTGAGAAGCGGCTGGCCGTGCTGCGGCTGCTCTGGGTGCTCACCGTGCTGGGCATCCAGTTCGTCTTCGAGCTGCTGCTGTGCCAGAAGCTGGCGGAGGGCACGCGCGAGCTCTGGTACGGGCTGGTCATGGCGCCTGTCCTCATCCTGCTGCAGCTGCTGCTGCTCTGCTCCTGCCGCGTGAACTGAGGGGGCGACGCGGATGGGCCAGAGCGGAGCCGCTGCGGAGCCGCCGCGTCAGGACGGGGCAGCGCTGAGCCCCGAGCAGCAGGCGCGGGGCCCGGGGGCCTGCGCTGCCCTCAGCGCCAGGCTTCACTCCAGCCACGGCGATTCTGACATCTCCACAAAGGCCCCGTTTGTGCCGCGTCGCCAACGTCGGCCTCGCTCGGCTCTCGTGTGAATGTGTCCTGATGTGCAGGCCCTGTGGGATGGGCCAGTGAATGTTAAGCAAAACTGTACAGATAGGGGAATTATACACATACAGCTCCTTGTTTGTTGTTGTTGTTTTTTTTACCCCTGGAAAGTGGCGGCCTTTGCCACCTCCAAGCCCACTGCACCAGCAGCATCTTTGCCACCCCTTGATATTTCTGGCACCTTTAACAACACGCGCCAGAGGGAAAAGATGTGGGAAAGAAACGCCACTTCTTTTCACGGTGAGATTTCATACTGTGAAGAGTCCCAAAGATCACACACAACTCAGCAGTTGCTTTCCTGCCTTTATTTCATCCACCTACGCAAGGGATCTGAACTACTGAGTGCTCCTTAAGGCCAAGAGGAGAGAGAAGAGGAAGAGGCAGAGGAGAAAGAAGTACAAAGTGATGAAATGTCCTTTTTCGCTCTTTCTCCGTTTCCTTTGCATTTCGTTCTCAGCTTCCCCTTCTGCATGGGGATGTCTTCTTTTTCTGCTTCTCGGCTCTTGAGTTTTCTGGGAGGAGCCCTCAAGAGCAGAAGGAAGGGGCACGACTGCAGGTGCTTGTCTTGGAGGAGAGCATTTTCCAGAGGGCTGCTCCAGTCCTGAATAGAGCCAAGAATCTGCTCGGTGGCTGCTGAAGCGATGCCCATGTTGCCCTCTGGACACGGATGGCAGGTGGAGCCAGCTGCTTTTGCAAGAACGCACGTGTGACCTGCCTTGCTCTGTTTGTCCTCTGCTTTGGGATGGGTAGCGAGGACGTTTCCCGGAGCTTCTGTCCTTCTCTGTGTAGTTTCTGTCACTACGGCGGGATGTGCAGCTGTTCCCATTGCAGTAGTGCTGCTGAGGGCAGTTTTGTTTGCTGCTTTGCGGGTTGTGAGAGCACCCTCCTCTTGGGAGAATGAGCACCCCGTTCGTGGACACTGTCGTGTTTTGGGTCCTCTTGCAGGGCTCTCTTTCTCTTTAAAGGCCTTGAGCTCTGCAATTCAAAAGAAGACATTCTAAGATGGCTCTGTGCAAAGACACGGCTTGGAAAAGCCCTAGACACAATCCCCCCCGCCTCCAGTGCTCAGGAACAAGCCATGGTGTTTTTGCTGTCTCAGCAGATGCCACCAAACTAAAAGTAAACCGATCAAAATTCTGCTTGTTGTTTTTTTGCTTTAATGATGTGAGCATGATTAGGCCTCACTTGCAATGCCTCGCAAGGCCTCGGGAAGCTGGGCTGCGAGTGAGGAAGCAGCAGGGCTGCACTCAGTCTAGTCTTAGCCACTGGTTGAGGGATTGTGGCTGCAGCAGGAGGGCTTTCTCTGCACTGTGGCAGGGAAAACATAACGCACAAGCTACGCATCCTGCCCATCCCTCCGCAAAACAAGGAACAAAAAAACCCCAAAATAAATAAATAAGGAAGAAAAAGGAAAATGCCACAATCCATTTTGTGCCTCAGTCCTTCCCTCTCTAACCCCCGCAAATACCTTCATCATGGGAGGTGGGTGCTGTGGTGCCGGAAGTGCAGCCTGCTCCTTCTTAGCCCGCTGCTGAGCAAGGCGCGAAGGGCCATGAGATGGCACGGCTGCATAAGAAGGGCGCTCTCCAGGTGTCTCTTCACAGCACCTTGGGAAACAACAGTCACCTCGCTTGAGACCTGTTCTGTGAGCCTGCTCCTGGGCTGAACCCCATCCTAGCATTTTCTAGGAGCGGCTGCCATGGCATACTGAAAACGTAGGCCAGACTGCCAAGTGAAGACTAGATACTGGTCTTCCTCCCACGCCTGTCCCTTTCAGAGCAAGAACTCCTGCTTACACCACCTCTGGCCTGACTTTCCCCTCATTTCAGCGCTCGTCACTACAGGGAGTGTATACGTGACACGTGACGCCCGTGCAGCAGGTGACGGCCAAGAAATGAAAGCCAGTACGTGCCTTGGGGAATTGCGGACTGGATAGACTTGAATTCTACCAATAGCCCCTTCCCGTCAGGACAGAGAATAAAACACAGAGCAGGACGAGGATAAGAAGAGATGTTTGAGTAGTGCCAAAAGCAAATGTACCCTGAAGGCCCTGCAATATACTTGCTCTTACCTGACATAAAAAAGTATATATGCCTGTTGTCTGAGGACGGTTTTGATGTCACAGGCGACTACCGAGTCGTCGTTCATCTGATACCACCGTCCATTACTGGCCTGCAAATAAAGGCAGAGATGCCTTTAGAGCAACCGCATGCTTTCTTCAGGAAAACGGCCAGAGAACGCTAGCAGGCAAAGGATACTCCAAGACTCGTCACCAGGACACCCGTAACAAGTCCTTTCCCCTTAAAAGCGGTGCTTGCCAGCCACAGGCAGGGGCAAGCTTCTCTTCACCAGCACAGATTTTGCCCTGCCACAAATGAAGCTGATGCTTACCTTGGTGAAGCAGACGTAGTGCCCTGCACGACCGCTCAGCCCTCTGTGCACCAGGACCGCGTATAAGGCATAGAGGACCCGTTCTCCAGAGGACTGGGACATGTACGGTCGAAGGTTCAAATACTCAGGGTAGGCCACATCCTGAAGGCAGAGCAAGAAGATTGAAAACCCCTCTGGGAAGCCTTCATGAAAGATGTGCAGGAAAGCCCTTCTAAGAACATGGGCTGCACATTTTGTGACAGACACGTCCTCTGCTTCCTCAGGGAGTGTTCTTCCCTCAGACCGCATTTTAATCATTTCAGTTGCAGAGAACGGCTCCCTGCAAAATCAGTTCCTTAAGAGCAGAGCGTATGTTTCTCATCCCACGGGAACTTTGCTCTTATTGCAAGAGAGAGCGAGACCTACTAGTCTCGCTGATTTTTCCTAGGCATCCTCCAGGGCTGCAGTTGCAGCTGGCAGACATTAAGAACTTTTGAAGGAGTCTTCTGCCGCGGGAAATCTCCCTGCCCGAGAAGGCATTACAGCCGCACACATACCTTGCTAATCTTTTCGCCAGTGAAATCGCCAAATCTTTTCAAGGCGATGGTCAGGACGCTGGGTGAGTCTTGTATTGTAAGGCTCTTGGATGCAGCACCGATCTTTTCACACCTGCAAAGTACAGGCAGTTGATTCAATTCACTGAGAGAGCAGCTAGCTGCAGTTTTCACAACTGAGCAACTGCACAAGGTGTTGTGCGAGTGAGGCCGCAGAGCTTGTGCACTTGAATACTCTAGCCCCTTCACTTGGGAACTCTAGCACCTTTCGGAAGCTGTGGTGGCCTCCCACCCCAAATGCTTGTGCTCAACTCTTTCCCTCTTGAGCTCACTGCTACCCAGAGGAGGCAGCTTTTAACTCCTGGCTGTAGGAGTAGGTTGGTGCACAATTTCCCAGTTAGCAAGGACGAGCGCCCCCAGGAAGACAGCAAGCGGAAGAAAGTACTCCCATAGGCCAGCGTGTGCGCTCCTTGGCCGAGATTGCCAGTTAGTTGCAGAGAATGGGAAAGGTTCCGCTTAGAGAAGCAAGTGGACGCTTTGCAAGCTTTGGGTGAGTTCAGGCTGTGAGCTGCACAGCCAAAAGCTGCCTCTCATGCTCTTCTTTGTGCAGTAAGTCAAGTCTTCTCAAAGGAGAACTTGTGCTTTGACATAGGCCACAGGTTCGGCCACGATGAAGCTCCAATTTGGATGGCATTAGGCAGAATCTTACTTGCTGCATTGGTAGCAATTTTCACCTTCCAGCAGCTCCGCTCTCACAAATTCTTTGAGAGCGCTGGCGACAGAGGAGGCTGCCTGCATGAGGAAGAAAGTAGGGCACTGAGATCCCGGAATCTTGATCCCAGCTTGTGACTCCCCTCTTGCCGCGGGGCCTCCCTCGTTAACACCTGGGAATCCTCCTGTGAAGCAGTGAACACTAGGGAGATGGGAGCTGAAGGAGAGTGTGCTGAACACGGACTGTGCTTGAGCGTCTTGAAGAGCCTTATCAGGCTAGAAAGCCTTGTTGGAAAGGTTGTCTCAAAGTACTGGGCTGCCAAGAGCTACCTGTCTGTGGTGGCACACAATGAAGTTAGCTTTGCAGGAGTAAGAAAGGACCAAAAGAAAAGAAAAGAAAAAAAACCCAAACCCAAACCAAAGCAAACCACTAGTAAAGCCATCGTATAGCAACTGGCAGTGTACAGAGGCAGTACTGAGGAAGCCTGGCAGGATGAGCATGTGTGCAGAGCCCCCAGCCATCCATCACCCCACGATTTTGCTGTGACCAGTGAGGTCTTCCTAAGGGAAGTCTGACGAGGTGAGAAAGTCACAAAAGGGGAGAGCCAAGCTCAAAATCTCAGCACCTTCAAAGACATCGTCGGCCAGAATTCCACAACCGCTTACCTTTATCTCCAAAGCGATGTCGAGGAACGCCTCAGAGGACTCTGAAACGGCTTGGCAGCTCAGACACGTTACTGCAATGCAAACAGAAACACTTCACAAAACACGAAGGACACTCACTTGCTCCATCTTCATTACTGAGAGCCAGTACTTGAGGAAAGCTCTTTGCAACAAACAGGCACAAAGGCACACTTCTGAGGGCACTAAGAGTCGTAAAAAGTACCTCTGGATGTTAGGAATCCTCCAAATATTTCACGGATGACCGTGGTGCCTTGCAACAAGGTGTCCAAGCTGGAAACAAAATGTTATCATCGTCACTCCCAAGAGCCCAAGCAGAGAGTCAAAGAGCTTTTCTTTTCGGTGAAAACCCTGGGCAACGCAGGGTAGCAAATGAAGGGTCCTAAAGTCCTAGAGAACACTTAAAGGATAAGTTGGTTCTGCTTACTCGGTGCATCCGTTCAAATAATCAACGTGCATAGCAGCCACGATGTAACGTAGGAATTCGTGAGCATCTTCCTGTCTGCCGAAGCAGAAACGCTCACCTCTTCCTAGTGAATAAAAGGGTTATACAAGGCTTATCTCATAGAAAGGGATAGAAGAAGATGTAGTTTGCTAAAACCTCCCTTCCCTCACAAAAAACAAACAAACAAACAAAAAACTCTCCGTACCCATTGCACCCATGAAACAGCCCTCTCAAAATTTAGGCCTTTCTACAGAGAAAGCCATGTGAAAAGACTTACGCCGAAGGTCATTGAGGACAGCCAGAGGCTCGATGGCCTTGTCAGAGCTGAACAGGACCTGGTTGATGTGTGTTTCCATGGTACACAGCATGCAGGAACCTTGCTCACAACCTGTTGAGCGTCAAGGAAGTAACCCCCTGGCTTTAGTGAAAGCTAGCGACGTTGCTAGAGACAACCTTAAGCAACAACAACCTTGCAGCTTCAAGTGCACTCTCTGCCCTGCGTACCACGCTCTCCTCTCCAAAAGGGCCAAGAGGCCAGTCTGTGTGCATAAGCATTAAGCAGGAAGTCTGCAGTAGTATGCATTTTCTGAGGAAACACCTAAAGGACTATTGGCAAGACATCCTTTGCAAGGGCAGGGAAGTGCACAGGAATAGGCAGACTAACTGAGAGTGCTTTCACAGTGCTCTTTGGTAGCTTTCCTCCTTTTCAGTGCAACCGCATCTGCTGTCACAGTGGTCGTGCATTAGGGAAAGCCAGCTGTGACAGAACCCTGAGAACCTGTGACAGCCTCCTGCAAAATTTTAGCTTCTTTCTATGAACGCGTAAGTAACTCCAGGCCAAATAGTCCTGGAGTGCTTTGCTTCCCCAAACCCTCCCGCATTCACAGGAGGGAGGAAAGAATGCCTCCTTGGCATTTGGGCACAGGGCGTTAAATGAAGGCGAGCACTGCAGCAGCTCTCCTGAGCCTGCCGTGCACGCGCTGTTGAACGCCAGCCGCATCAGGCAAAATAGGGCAAAGTCAGAGTTTGCTTCCCAGAGGCATTCTTGGTCTTTCAGCAGGAGCAGAGTTGTCCAGGAGGTTGCGAGGAAAGGCTTCCCAAGTACTCACACGACTGGCTGTGCTCTCTGGAAAGCATGTAATTAGCCAGAGGGGGAGTGTAGGTCAAACACTGCAGAACCGCGTTGAGGAAACACGTATTTCCCAGGTTGTATAGTCCAGCTCCAACGCTTTGCCTCTGCTGCCAAGACACAGGAATCTTCTTGGCTGGCAAAGACATCCTTCCTGGTGGAGCCATTCCCTCAGCAGTGGCTGCAAGGAAAGCACATTGTCAAAGAGACTGCCTGCTTTTGTTCTAGGAAGGCAGGTTTCCAAGCCGTTGTTCTGGAGAGCAGCCCCCAGCACCAGAAGCAGCTGCGTGGAGAACACAAGCACCTAGCAGAGACAGCCCATGCAGGGCTGCCGCTCCCATTGGCTGGCCACTCAAGAGCTTATTCACGTCTCTTTCTCATGGGCGACAATGACTTGTGGGCCCCGGGGAGTCACAAGATTAACCCTTTCTCTTGAAGCCTTTACTCACAGGAGTAGCTCCTTTGTCGGCCATCTCTTGCAGGCGGTACCGCATGGCAGCCTGCAGAGCGGGAGTCCATCTCTACACCGTCCAGTTCCGATTGGAAAAGGAAGGAGCCCAGTTCTTCCAAGGGCTTGCTCAGCTCACGCTCCCTTTCAGCAGCGTGCTCGCGAGCGCCGGGGCAGAGAGCGCGCAAGCAGCTCTTGCGCCAGCAGCCTCTGTGCCGCCGAGTGACCCCAGCCGTGCGGGCCATTGTGAGGGAGGGCAGCGCGGCCAAGGCGGGGCTCGTGGCAGCTGAGTGGGCACATCCTTTATGAGGCAGGGTCACGGCAGAGACGCGCTCAGCTGACGCCGGGGAGCGCAGGGCGCTGTGCAGAGCCTGTGGCCGCTGCGCTGCCCCACTCAAGGTGGGGGCAGGAGCGGGGACGGTGCTTCCGCCAGCACAGCTCTCACACCTGCTTCTCAGGCAGAATACACTCAGGAAGGGAAGAAGGCACGCGCTTGTCACCATCCCTCATGGGCACTTTGACGTGGCCTGTTCTCCTTGGTGCGAGGTGTCTCTTTCCCTCTTGTGGTGTGCGCCACACTCTCTCACGGCCTTGTAGAGCAGAACGCCGCGCTCCTAGAGCAGGGCTCTTTTCCAGGCTTTCTCTCTAGGTGTGGAGGGAAAGCAATCAGCTCATGTTGCAGTACTGGCACCAGGGAAAGAGCCCTTCGGCAGCCATTCCGAGCAAGGCTGTGTGAAGACCTTGGAAGGCCAAGAAACTTTTAGGTCATTCTGGGAGTCTCTGCACCAGTTGACGTGTGTCCACGAATGAGCAGAGAAACCTGAGGCCGCTATGCTTTAGCAGTAAGGCCCGTGCATGAGCAGTGCCAGCATGCTCTGACTTGCTCCCTGCTGAAGGCTCTGCCAAGGACAGGGCCGCTCCCTCCTTTTGCCCCCTTAGCGGCAAACTTAGTGCCATCCAATTGAGCCACAGTAGAGTGTGCAGTGAACTAGACAAGAGCACCCGATCTTAGCTACTCAGTGGGGTATGCTTGGCTAAATTTGCTTGGCAAGTTCTGTGCTCTGCCATTAGCACATGAGGGTGTGCAAAGCATTGTTGGTTGGATGCCTCTTTTCAAAGTGCATCGGGTGTTGTCCACGATTACACTGACGGGTCCTGCAGTTTGAGCTTGGCTCTCTGAGCTGCTCGGAGGGCAGGGGATTGTGCCTCCGGAAGTGCAAAGCAACGCTTCTGAAGCCATCCAGCATTTCATTCTGAGGCAGCCAAAGAGGGAGGGGCAGAGGAAGGGGGAGAGAAAGAGAGAGGGAGAGAGAGAGAGAAGAGGGAAGGGAAGAGGAAGGAGATGGCTTAAAGCAAAGATGCCTTGTTCGTAGTCCTATCACAGGCTTCTTAGGCTATGCACACATGTCCAACTCTCCCTCCGGCAGCTGAGCATGTTAGCCCCTCCTGAGGGTAGCAGTGGGGGCCATAATCTGCACTCTCTCCACGAGAGAGATGTAAGCAGATTCCTGGTGGGATGACACTGCTTGAATTTGCTGGAGCTCTGTGCAAGTTTAAGAGCTCTCGGAGACCCTCTCTCACCAACATCCCCCTGTATCGTGCTGAGCATGTGGCGGTAACTTCTGTTTGGAGGAAGTCTGTAGTCATTGCCAGTAACTGCGGAGACGGCGTAGTAGAGCCCGCGTGTGTGCAGGGGCTCCTGTGCGGGTCTTTGTGGGAAGACGGGGCACGTTGAGGCTTGCCCTTCATGTTTCCAGTTAGGAGCCAGTGTTTTGGTCATGGGCTAAGGTTTTAGTGCTTGTCATTTCAGGGTAGGGATTGCGGAAGGCTTGGGGGAAGGAAGTGTTTGGAGCCCTGCTCAGGGTTCCTTTGAAGTAGTGAGGGCATGGGCTAGGTTCTGGGGCTCGAGTTAGGGCTCAGGGTGAGCATGGCGTGGCAGAGAATTGGAGTGAGGGATAAGAGTGAGGGCTGGGGTGAGAGCAGCGCCTTGGGGTGTGGGTGAAGGGAAGGCTCGGCCGGCCTGTCACCATGGCCCAGTGTGAGCTCGTGGCACGTGGCCTCTGTGTGTGCTGAGCCCTGCTTTGCTGCATCCCTTATCCAGTTTGGTGCGTCTGCCACCTCTGCGTTGGCCACCATGGCCTCACGTGGCTGTGTTGTCAGGAGCACGAGTGTATGAGTGGCCCTGCAGCTGCAAAGCCCCCATCATCCTCCTGCTGGGCCTCTTTGCATTTCCCTTGACCTTGACCTTACACTAGATACTAGAGGTTTCCTTTTCCTTGCGTCTGCCACCCCGTGGCAGGGAAACACTCCCAGCTTCTCATGAGGAGGGCTGACGCTTGAGCTGCCCGAGGTGCAGAAAGACTTGCTTCTCGCACTCCTGCCTGGTGCCCCATTTGGGCCTTTGCCACCTCCAGGCCCTGCGCACCAGCAGCATCTTTGCCACCCCTTGATATTTCTGGTACCTTTAACAACACGCGCCAGAGGGAAAAGATGTGGGAAAGAAACGCCACTTCTTTTCACGGTGAGATTTCATACTGTGAAGAGTCCCAAAGATCACACACAACTCAGCAGTTGCTTTCCTGCCTTTATTTCATCCACCTACCCACGGGATCTGCACTACTGAGTGCTCCTTAAGGCCAAGAGGACAGAGAAGAGGAAGAGGCAGAGGAGAAAGAAGTACAAAGTGACGAAATGTCCTTTTTCGCTCTTTGTCCGTTTCCTTTGCATTTCGTTCTCAGCTTCCCCTTCTGCATGGGGATGTCTTCTTTTTCTGCTTCTCGGCTCTTGAGTTTTCTGGGAGGAGCCCTCAAGAGCAGAAGGAAGGGGCACGGCTGCAGGTGCTTGTCTTGGAGGAGAGCATTTTCCAGAGGGCTGCTCCAGTCCTGAATAGAGCCAAGAATCTGCTCGGTGGCTGCTGAAGCGATGCCCATGTTGCCCTCTGGACACGGATGGCAGGTGGAGCCAGCTGCTTTTGCAAGAACGCACGTGTGACCTGCCTTGCTCTGTTTGTCCTCTGCTTTGGGATGGGTAGCGAGGACGTTTCCCGGAGCTTCTGTCCTTCTCTGTGTAGTTTCTGTCACTACGGCGGGATGTGCAGCTGTTCCCATTGCAGTAGTGCTGCTGAGGGCAGTTTTGTTTGCTGCTTTGCGGGTTGTGAGAGCACCTCCTCTTGGGAGAATGAGCACCCCGTTCGTGGACACTGACGTGTTTTGGGTCCTCTTGTAGGGCTCTCTTTCTCTTTAAAGGCCTTGAGCTCTGCATTTCGAAAGAAGACATTCTAAGATGGCTCTGTGCAAAGACACGGCTTGGAAAAGCCCTAGACACAATCCCCCCCCGCCTCCAGTGCTCAGGAACAAGCCATGGTGTTTTTGCTGTCTCAGCAGATGCCACCAAACTAAAAGTAAACCAAGCAAAATTCTGCTTGTTGTTTTTTGCTTTCATGATGTGAGCATGACTAGGCCTCACTTGCAATGCCTCGCAAGGCCTCGGGAAGCTGGGCTGCGAGTGATGAAGTAGCAGGGCTGCCCTCAGTCTAGTCTTAGCCACTGGTTGAGGGATTGTGGCTGCAGCAGGAGGGCTTTCTCTGCACTGTGGCAGGGAAAACATAACGCACAAGCTATGCGTCCTGCCCATCCCTCCACAAAACAAAGAACAAAAAAAAGAAAAAAAAAGAAAAGGAAGAAAAAGGAAAATGCCTTCATCATGCTTTCTCTTTAGAAGCTTTAAGTACACTCTCTGCCCTGCGTTCCATGCTCTTCTGTTGATGAAGTCAACAGAATCTTCTGGGATGAAGTATTCAGCCATTCCTATTTACTCGGGAGATGGAATAGTATAGCCCGCGTGTATGCAGGGGTTCCTCTGTTGTCCATGTATTGGTTTTGTAATGTCAGTGGGCATGAATGCACTGTGATCTTTGTCATGCTTGCTCCTGCATTTTCCCACGTCTTCTTCTTGCTGCTGGTGTATTTCTAGAAGCCCTTCCTTTTTTCCCCTATTGTTCTTGCTAAGTTTAATTCCAAACAAGCCTTGTCCTTCCTTGATGCATCCCTGCATTCTCTGACAGTGTGCCTTTATTCCTCTCAAATGGTCTGACTCTTCTTCCACATGATGTTTTCTTTCTTTTTCTGCTTAAATTTTACCACAAGTTCCTTCCAATCCACACAGGTCACAGGTCTCCTGCCCGCCTCGCACCACTTCTTTCTTGTAGGAATGCACCAATCCTGAGCTTGGACAAAGTAGTGTTTGAATATTAGCCAACTATCCTGGACTCTCTTTCCTTCTAGGGCCCTGGACCAGGGGACTCCTTCAAGTAGGTCCCTGAAGAGGTTAAAGTTATTTCTCTTGAAATCCAGGGTTGCAATCCTACTTTTTGCCTAGTTTCCTCCTCGCAGTATATCGAATTCCAACAGCTTGAGATGGCTGGAAGGAAGATGGGAGCAGCTCAGCAGTGGATGCCACAAGCCACGGTGAACAAAGGGGTCAGAGTGGTGGATGATTGGTTGTCCCTCTTCTTTTGCCCCAATGCGCTGTGGGCCAGATCCACCACCAGCACAAAATGACCACGAGATGCCCCAAGATGTGCAACTTGTTGAGGTGAGTGTGCGAGGAAGGGCTGTGATGAGGCCTGTGATCACCATCTTGTGCATCACCAACCTCTAGTTGTGCAGATGCAATTGCAGGAAACCCAGGACATCCTCATCAATCTCCTGCTCAAAGTCCATGCAGTTCAGCAGCTGAAACACACCCTGTTGCAGATTGACTGATTATCAGAGCCAACAGCACTCCCTGAATCCTCTGAACCTCCTGCAGAGTCTCAGTTTGAGACATTTGTGAAACGTTTGAGTGGAGAATGGGCCCAAGGGCTGCATGACTTGCAAATGGTTATGAACAGTTGGCCATCAGACATGACCCTCTGGCGGAAATGAACCCAGGTTTGGGTGACTGAGGGGAATGCAGCTCCTGTGGGACAGGAGCCCAGCCCCACTGAGCTGCAGTCTGCCCCCTGCCCATGGGATAGTGAGCCCAGTGTGCGCAGGCTCTGCCCAGAGACACCGCTTACCACCATGCCCACATTGATGAAGACAGATGGTGGCAATCTCCCAGTGTTTGTAACCGCAGCTGATCACTGTGACTACATGATCAAACATCCGGGAACATTCATCAGCCGCATTCATCCACAGCTCCCTGGCCAGAGAGGGGAGAAGGTATCGTGGGCACGGAGCTGGACAGGCAAACCTCTTTGTGCTGCCTGTGCTGCCAACTCGAGCCATCCTGCCACAAGTCTGGCCCCGTGAAGCAAGCTTGCATTTCCACTCAGCTTCGGCAGTGGCAGCCTTTCCCCACCACACCTTGCCTGGCAGTACAGCTAGTCAGGCCTATTTTGGTGAGAGTGGAAAAGTGCCCTTAGTCCACCAAAGCTGTGGCCTTCCAGCTTTCTGTGTTCAGGGCAGAAATGCTGGGCCAGATGAGGAGGAAGGTGGCTCTCACCTAGTCAGCAAAGTGACTCCTGCGTGTTAGGTCTCCAGACTCGTAAGCGTGTCCCAGCCCCCTGCCTCTCCATGGAGTCAGCCAGATGGCCATGCTGACTTCCTGCCTACATGAAACACAGAAGGCCCATTTTGTGAAGCAAGGGGTGATTGCACTGACAAAAGTGTTCTGTCCATAACATTCTGCAGATATGGTGTGGCAGGGGAGATGTCTACAACGCCCTGAGATATCTGTTGCTGCCATTGCCTTTTTTTCTCTACTGCGTAACCCTCCACCTCCAGCCCTAGGCGGGTGGCCTGACTTTGCCTAGGTGTCCCCTGCATTGCCCCCTTGGAGAGATGGGAGGAGAAGGATGGAGCTCCTGGTGGGGCTGACCAGAGGATGCTTTTCCTCCTGACCATATATCTGGCTGTAGCCTTGAAGGTCCTGCTGCCACAACCTGTGGGCAGTGAGTAGTGAGCTGCTGGGGTGCGGCTGGATGGCTGGGATCAGGGTCATGGTGTGCTGGTCCCATAAAGAGGCAGAGCTTGCAGGTCGCCAGAGGGGCTACAGCTCTGCCGCTGGCACAAAGCTTTTGGCTATCCCAGGTTCAGGGAGAGTGGGATGCACCTGCACTCGATGCTTGGGAGGCACATCATCTTTGCCAGGGGAGAAGGGGAAAGAGTTCTCTGGGCATGGAGCAGCACCATAGAAGTTGCATGTTTTGACAATACGATGCAGAGAGTGGTGGTTCCTCGCTAGTCTGACAGTATGTTGGAAGTGAGGGAATATAGGCCTGGCAGCTGGGACCTTAATCCCCTGACAGAGACAGTGTTGCAAAAATCAGCATTATTCCTGCTCCCTGAACTGAGGTGGACAACCAGCTTGTCACCAGTCACCTGTTGCTTTAGGCGATGGTCATCAAGCCAGGGCGCACCTGTCTCGATGTTCTCCTGGGGACAGGCAGGTCAGCAGGAGCAGAAGGAGATGCTCCGACAGCTGTGGGAAGGATGAGCGTGTGTGTCTGCAGGAGGAGCGGGCTGGAGAGTCACTTTCGGATTCCTTGTTTAGGCACCTCAGTGGAATGCATGCGCCCAGGTTGGGGAGCACTTGTGTTCGGTCACAGTATGTTACACTTCATTGTACATTAGCCCCTTTCAGAAGCTTAATGCCAAATTCTCTTAGTAGTTAACAGCGTTGGCACCGATGGCACATAGTTCTTCCACACTCTCAAATCTTCCTTGCTCTTTCTGGTCTTGTTTGAAGACTCTCCCAAGAGCTCTTCTGTACTGAAATGCTTCTTAATACAGTATCATCGAGATCAGTATCATCGAGATCAAGTTGCTGGCCCTCAGTACATTCTCCTATGAATGAATCAAATCCTCAGGGTAACTAGGGCAGTCTCATTTTGAGCTTCTTTTCACCCAAAGCTTTAAGAGAGTGGCACAACCTGGGCAAATGCAGATTCTCCATTAAGCCTTGAAGCAATCTGAGAATTAGCTGAGAAAGTTGTCTAGTTCATGGAATGTTGCTCTGACTGTTCTGCATGGAAGTATTAAATGGTGCAAAGAAAGACAGTTTTTGTTCAGTCATATGAGCAGCTAGCTACTAAATCTGCTTGGTAATTTGGTCAAAAACAGATGTCCCATTGCAGTGGGAAAGGTTGCCAGGTCCAGATTAACACCATTTTCAAAAAGAATAGCATTGAGGGCAGATACACACACGCATCCAAAATCACGCATGTCTTATTATCACAAGTGCTCTGCCCGATGCAGGTACCATAGAAATGTTTCACACTGCATAATTTTGAAGCACTAGGCATGGTAGGGCAGGTCCATCCTTGATTGGATAGCCAGTAGGTGCAACATTTACTAATTTCGTTAAGTGTCCAGTGCAAGCTGTCTCTTGCAACTATAGATAGCCACCTATTTTCATTCAAGGCTTTAGGAATGACAAGAGAATGGCATAAAGGTATTATTTGAGTGTCCCTCACCTGTGCAATCCCCACCAACTTTCTTTTGTGTTGTCATTGTAACAAACGCCTTGCGTAGTTTTAAGCCTTTCTCCTTTGAATTTGTCTTTCACTAGGTCAGAGAGCAATCATTTTAGGGTTAGTGTAACATTATTGCCTGCTGTCAATCCTTGACCTCATGCTCTTACAGATGGTATTCCTCCTCTCCCCATAGCTCTAAAGATGGGTCTTGACTTATTTTTCAAGATCCCAGCTGTTCCACAGACAACATGAGAAGGTAGAACCTGATGCCCACAATGACACGGTGTCCTGCTAGCTTGTTAAGGGAGACAGTAAAATAATCCATAGGGGGTCAACCAATAAACTTTATTCACCAGTGCAAGATCTTTGTGCTAACAACATCCACCATTAAGTGGCACAATTGTTATGGGGCATAAGCTTTGTAATTAGCATCTTGCAATTAGTGCAACTGACTAAGGTATGCTGCTTGTCCCTGGTAAAATGCTATAGCGTTTCTTCACCATGAGCGTCCAGGAGATGACACCACCTTGCAAAGAGATGACAACTGCTAGCATATTTCTTCTCCCTGAATGTGCAGAGGACTCTCAACTGGCTACCCTGCATGGATAGAGGAGCGTAAGATCCAAACCAGGACAGGATCACAGCTTTACTTTCCTACCATCAATCCTTCTTCCCTTCCCAGACTGGTCACAGTGCAGCAGCTCCCCTGATGTAAGAGAGCCCCAGGAAGGAAGGAGTGTTCCAAACTTTTCTGCTCCCTTGCAAACCCTGGACTCCATGGGACGACTTGCTACTACAGGGGCTGGCATTGAGCTCTCTCAGCTCTGGCTTCCTGGTGATGCAAAACATCTTGCAGGTCTGGCATTGTCAGAGAGTGGGTCCATCAGGTCAGTGTCTCATGCCCAAGGACTCCTGATGGGACATCTCCTCACAGTACCAGAAGCGGGGAGCATGCCTTGGGGAGTAGGACCATCTCCCTCAAGGGAGCATGGCTTCCCCAGCATGCTCTCCCATGAGCCAGGGGTCTCCTGGTTGCAGAGGCCCTTCTCCTCTGTCACCCCATGTGCCCCATGTGGCTCACACTCGTCTGTCCCCCTGCCCCTGCCAAAACTTTGCCTTGCACCAAAGCAGGGGAGGAGCTTGATCCTCCTTCTCAGGATCCACACAGCTGGCAGTTGACACTGCTGGTCCCCAGCTCCTCCTCACTCACAGAGAGGGATCTGGACAGGCTGGATTGATGGGCTGAAGCCAGCTGTAGGAGATTCAACAAGACCAAGTACTGGGTCCTGCATTTGGTCACAACAACCCCATGCAACACTACGGGCTTGGGGCAGAGCAGCTGCAGAGCTGCACAGCAGACAAGGATCTGGGAGTGTTGTCTGACGGCTGTTGAACATGAGCCAGCAGTGTGCCCAGGTGGTCAAGATGATCAACAGCATCCTGGCTAGTGTCAAGAATAATGTAGTCAGCAGGACTAAGGGAGTGATTGTACCTTCTGCTCGGTGCTAGTAAGGCTGTCCTTCAAATAATGTGCTTAGTTTTGGGCCTCTCACTACAAGAAAGACATTGATGCACTGGAGTGTGTGCAAAGAAGGGCAACAAAGTTGGAAGGGGCTGGAGCACAAACCTTATGAGGGAACTGGGAGTAGTTAGTCTGGAGGAGGCTCAAGGGAGACCTTATTGCGCTCTACAACTACCTGAAAGAAAGTTGTAGTGAGGCAGTGTAAGAGACTGTTTTGAATTGTCTTTTGTCTCGACATTGTTGCCATAACTCCTTGGCCTTGGCTCAGGGAAAACCGTGATGTCAGCTCCAGGTGTTTCGTCTCCCTACAATTACCTACTTCTTGACCTTGGCACCCTACCTCTGGGAGGACTGTGAGATTAACACGAGGCCCAAACAATGCCCAGCAGTGTCTATGGAGCAGGGCTGGCACTCATGTTGGGGGAAGAGGAGCACCAGAGCAGGCAGAGAAGGGAGGCGGACTCCGCAAGTACAGGGACGTAAAAGCACTTCGTATTCCCCGCCTGGGGGGAGCGTGCAGCAGCTTCTTCCCAGATGTGTGTGGTTTCTTCTGGGGTGCACAGCTTCTTTCCCGGGACATCACCTGCATCGAGGTGTGTGGAACATCACCTGCACCAAGGAGCATGCAGGACATCACCAGCACCGAGGCACCTGTGCCTGCACCAAAGCAGAGCCAACGACACTTAGCTGGACTGGTGGTGGTGGTAACTATAATCCTGCTACATCTCTCTCTTCCGCTTGCTTGCTTATCCTTCTTTCTTTTTTCCTTCTTCTCTCTGTCCTATTGCGCTTATGAGAATAAAGTTTACAAGGTTGTACGGCATTTGACCTCATTTGCGTCTTAAATCTCACTCTTGGGATCTTATTGAAACCTCCCCCGACACTGGATCGGGACAGGCAGGAGGTCTGTCTCTTCTCCAAAACAACTATCAATAGGAGAAGAGGAATTGGCCTCAAGTTGTGCCAGGACAGGTTCAGGTTAGATATTAGGAAAAAATTCTACACGCAAAGGGTAAAATGTATGTGGACTCAGAGAACAGTGGGAGAACAAAGAAGGATTTTGCAGGATCCATTGCAGCATGCATGCAACTGCTGTCCCTGGTTGCTTATCGTCTGCATGATTTGATGCAGGTTGGCTGCCAGAGGAGGCACTCACTGCATGTGGGCAAACACGGTCCTTGCCTTGCTCCCCATCCGCTCCCCATCAGTGTTATTTTCATGGGCAACATAGATGGGACTGTTCCCCAAGCTTTTTTCCCTCTTCCATCACTCTCACCCCTGGCCACAGCACTTCCTGTAACCTCCCGTCCAGGCCCTTTTCCCTGCTAGCACAGGGGGTGGAATATAGTGAGTTGTCACTGCCCACAAATGAGTTTTGGGGATGAGGGAATATTTCACACTTCTGGGAAATATTCTTGCTGGGGAAATATTCTTGCTGGGGAAGTTGAGAAAAAACTTTGTTGTATTTTCTTTTACACGTCTTCATGCTGTAGAAATTTCCTCATTGTAGTGACAGGTAAGAGTCTCTTAGCGGCTGTGTTGTGGGGCTACGTGACATTTCTAGATAATTTAAGTTTCATTGAAATGAGCAGACTCCAAAGCAGCTGTATCAAATCCTATTAGAGGATGAAAAGGAGGAAGAGTGAGCCAAATGCGGAGATGAGTGCATAAGTAAGAAGCCTTACCTCTGTCCTCAGACTGGCAGTTATTGGTAGCACTTACAATAACAGGCTTTTTAAATGTGTTTTTAAACCTTTTTTTTTAATAATATTTTTTTTCAAATAAAATAGCTAAGTGCTATGGCATGCTCATGCCATCTAGCACGATAAAAACATATTTTCTTTATTCTAGAGCTTTCACCTACATCCTTTTTCAGCCTGAATGCCTTCTTTGAGTTCTGGTTGTATTTCAGATACACGCTGGCATCAACTAACTTGGTCACAACTTGTAAGCAGCAGATCCTTCTAGGGATGCAGAATGCAGCTATGTATCATAAATGCCTGTTTATCTTCTTTAAGTTGGTATCTTGATCAAGTGCAATTCTCAACTCCTTTGTCTGAACACATCAGAATTACTTGCAGCATATTAAAATTCAAAACAGGAATGCTAAATTGGTGAGGAGAGGGGAGTGGAGGGGAGAACTGAAGAGGAAACAAGCCATAAAAAGGAGGAGATAGTGGGCTGCTAAAGGGCAGTCGGACAGACTCGCCGTGAAGCAGGACAAGGAATTTGTGACCTCTCCATGGAGCTGGGAAGAGGGCTTTTTAGCATTGTTGCATTTTATTCAGAGAAAGCTGCATGTCTGTGTTTTGCTGTGCATTTAGAGGAAGGAGGAGAGTTTGAGGCTGCTGCATGTGCAGTGCTAATTGTGTTTTTCTGCTTCTTGAAGCAGTACAAATAGCTCCAGTGCACAACCTGGCAGGGAAGCAAGTCCCTTCCTCTAGGCCTCCTCCTCTGATCCAGGGTCAAAGGGTGCTGAGTTACAGCCCAAGCTGCCCCCCTGGGCAGTCCCAGCTTTGCCTCGGGTCGTATCCCAGGCCACAGCCTTCAGCTGCGGGCTCTGTGAAGCAGTGACGCTTCTTCCAGCAGGGCTTTAATCTCGCTGAGCAGCAGTTACAGCCAGGTAAGGACTGTGATGGGTGCAAGGGAGCACTCTGGATTGGCTTCTCTTGTCTTCGTCTTTTGCCGTAAGCCAGTGGAGGTGTGTGGTAGGTGTTGGCTGCGTTTAATGTGCCCTACACATTGACCCACTTTTATCCTGATAGCACTGGGAGCTCAAGCCAGTGAATTTGGACTCATGGGTGATGCGGTGTCCTGTGAAGAGAAAGCAGAAGTGCAGTATGCCAAGCTGCTGAGGAAATCACATGATGCAGCCATTAGATGTATGAAGGATGTGGAACACAGGCCCTAAAAGCTCCTGTCGTTTTCTCTCAAGTTGCTGTGGGTGGATAATAATGTTTTTTCTGAAGGTTTGAGCAAGGGTGCTTGTGTCGGCACCAGCTTGATCACCTGAATGCTGGTTCGTAAGTGTAAGATATGTCCCTATAGGCTGCCCATTCTTGTCGTTAGAAGAGGTACAGCAGAATGGAGAAGTGCCTCATCTCGAAGAGAATTGCATCTTTGAGTCTCCTGGGAATGGGGGTGGGCTTGGACATGGAGCTTAAAAGAACATACTGGTAAGAGAGAAGGAATAAGACAAATTTTCAACCTAAGCTAATGCCCTGGCTGACATGTTCTTCCTTCTGAAAATACAGTATTCTGAAAACTTTACACTTGCAAACCGGAGCCATCGGGGGAAGCGGAACCGGGATACAGGGGTGTGGTGGGATCAGGGTGATGGGGAAACCAGGGTAAGGGGGTCCTGGCACGGGAGCATTGGGACATGAGGGAACTGGGGACATGGAGAACAGCGGAAAGGGGCACCGCCGGAAAGGGGAACCAAAGCATCGAAGTCCCAGGGACACGAGGACTGGGAGCCGCGGGCACCATGGACAGGGGGTCACGGGGACTTGGGGGAAATGGGGACAGAGGCACTGCGGGAAGCGGGAAGAGAGTGACAGGACCAGCGCGGCAAGGACAGACGGGGGGAAGAGGGAACCGGGGGAAGGTGAAACTGGGGATGCGGAGACGGAGGCAAGAGGGAATCGGGGACGCAGAGACCGGGGGAAGGGGAATCCGGGGACGACGGAACCGGGGGAAGGGGGAACCTGGGACGCGGGAACTGGGGGAAGGAGGAATCGGAGGAAGGGGGATCCTGGGGTGCCGGGAGCCACTGAGCTGCCGCTGACGATATCACCCAGCGCCGAGCGACGTCCCAGCCGCAGTGAGGCTCTCAGCAGGCGCGAAGTCACCCCCGGCGCCGCAGTGACATCACGGCGCGGCGCTGACGTCACGCGGTGTTGCTGTTAGTGTTGGAGGCCTATTCCCCAAGGTAGTGCTAAGGGTGTTGGGAGGGCCAAGCGAAGGGGCACAGCAGGAGCAGCTGCTGCTGCTCCTGGAGGCAGTTTCTCTGGGTCACAGCTTTGGTGGGAAACGCTCCTCGACCGTCTAGAAATGAGCCGGGCTGAATGAGGGGGCTTTAGTCTTTCGAGGGGACTTTGAGATCAGCAAGTTACCGTGAGATTCACAAAGTAAAGATGCTTCAGTGTCATTTAGCTGCAGCCGTGAGGCTGTTCGGGACTATGGATCCCTCACCTACCTGTGAGACAACGAACGTTACTCTGGTGCCCAGAGGCAACTTTGTGCTGGATTTGGGGACAATGATGGTTGCAAGAAACCTCCCACAGTCGTGGGCTTCCCCGCCAAGCTCCGCCGTGCTCGGTGACCCTTCGCTGCCTGTGCTGGCTCTGCCCCTTCACAAAGTTACTCTGTGCCTCTGCTGGGACGTGTCCTCTCTGGAACGTGTGGACAGACGTGGTGCCGGGTAGAGCTGCCTGGCCAGGCAGAGCAGGGTGAATGTGACCCTAGGAGGACGGGCTTGGAAGCCACAGGGAGCCGCTGCAGCCAGAGCAGTGACCCCATAGAACAGACCCTGCGGAGTGCCACCGAGTTCAGCTGGGGCTATGCGGCACATGCAGCGCTCCAGCCGAGCAGCAGTGGATGGGTGGAGAAGCCACCCTGGTGGCTTAGAGCTTGTGTCCTCCAGAAATGGGCCGAGCCGAGAGGTTCTAGGCAGGGGGATGGTGTCTGAGGGCACAGGCAGAGACAGCAGCAGTGAAGCTGTGAACACGACCATGTCCGAGTCCCTTGGCAGCACTCTGGGGCAGGGCAGGACCATGTCCATGGGGCTGATGGCCCCAGCGCTGTAGGATCCTCTGATGATCATGAAATAAGTGATTGGCTTCCTTTTCTTGACAGCCCTCGGGCATGGGGCGGACATTTTCCCTATGTGATGGGGATTGTCCCTTGACAGGGAATCTGCTACAGCCAGGTTGTGACAGAAAGGGGTCTGATCCAGGAGGAGGCCAGGGCTGACAGCGAGGGACTTAGTCCCCGCTGTGTGGTGTGACCTGGTGTCCCCACCGGCCTCTGCTCAGCTCAACTGTGGCTGCAGCCCTGGCCCGGGGACACTCAATGGCCTGTCCTGGCCTCAGGGTGTGGAGCTGAAAAGGGCCAGGAGCAGCTCAGAGACAGCTCTGGCTGCTGCCAGGAGATGGAGGCAGTGGGGGCTGCCTCTGCTCAGGGCCCCGGCCCCCTCCTTGCACGGCCATCCCTCCTTTGCCAACGGCATCCTGCTTCTGGTTAGAATCAAAGCTGCTCTCAAGACCCCGGCTGCTCTGCGGGCAATTTCAGGGCAGGGGATATGACCAAGGTTGCTCTTTAAGAGGTGACAGATTCGTAAGGGCAATGTGAAAAGTGGCACGTGTGGTGTCATCATGACAATGTGCAACTGCTCAATGCCCACGTGAGGTAACCTAGAGAAGCTCAAAATTCCAGAACTCTGCCTGAGTTCTGTTGACAGTCAGGTATCCACGAGCGACTGGCAGGACGAAGAGGACAAGTAAGTCGGTTTTCCCCATCTTCACTGTTGCCCGTGAGCGATCCTGGCTCCCTCCCTGGCTGCCCGTGTGTACGTGCTGGGCAGTGCGCAGGCGTGAGAGTGCAGGCAGGTGAGAGGAGCCCATTGACCTCAAGATACCCGCAGCTTCCTTGAGGAGAGGGCCAACCTGGAGGCCGCTTTGGGGAACGGCCTCCTTGCAGCTTTAACTCATCAACGCTCTTCCCAGCGCATCACATCCAAGCAATTTCTCTCTTTCTGTGTTGACCTTTGCAGGGTCCTTTGCCAGGATGGCCATTAAAAAGAGCCGTCTGATCTCTGTTGTTCTGGCGTTACTGCTCCTGGAGTCATTCATTGCCCGTCAGCTGGTCTTGTTCAAGGTCACCTTGTCACCCAAGGCCAAGGTGAGCAGCACTGCAGAGCAGACATGTGGCACAGATGCTCCATGAGACAAGAGCTCATGTTAGGGCTTTGGAGTGTGTGGGGCTCGCTAGGATGAGTCTTGCAGGTCATAGGCGTGAGTCTTCTCCAGCCATGCCAAAATGCAGGCAGAAGAGAGAAGGCAGGGGCCCTGAAAGAGCCTTGCTGGAGCTGGGGCCAGCATGGGCCAGGCTGATCGAGCCCTCTGGCTGACTCTGTGCCCTTCATCTCAGACTCAAGACCAGACCTTGAAGGGCGCTGTCCTGTCACTGCTCTACTTGGCCGTGCCGGAGACTGCCATAGCTTTGGGAGGGTCTCCGCATTAAGAGCAATAAGAGTTGCTCTTTGGGACACCCTCTTGGGGACATCTTAGCTTGAACAAAGTGACTGGTCTCCTGGCAGGGCTGGGCTCCAGCCCCACCATCCCTGCTGCTCTTCCAGCCAGCCACGAGCTCTTCATTTGTGCTTCCAGGTGGACCGAGAGATGGACGCCGGCTCGTCCCACCCCACTCTGTTCATCATCAAAAGGGAGACAGGTGATGACAACAACATGGCTGAGATCAGGCAGAGCTTTTTCTGTAATGTGCAGGGTCAGTATCCCCTCTGCGGTGGCCTTGATGCTGCCCTGGGTTTGTGTGTGTGTCTGTATGGCAGCTGGGGTGGCCTCGTTTCCCACTCCTTAGTGTGCCAAAGCGGGGCGTTTCTCATCCGAGTGACCTGACTCTCTTCCAGGACCAGGCATATCAAGCTATGCCAACGATACTGCGAAAGCTCTGGAGTCCCTAAGAGAGTGGCTGGACAGAGCTCTGAAGGCCATTGCCACTGAGAAAGGGAGAGAGGAAGCAGCTTTTCTTGGAGCACCAGCAGGCAGCAGGCTCCTGAGGTACTTGTGCACGCCCTGAGGAGAAGGGGAGGTGGCCAAGCTGCAGGCAGCCGCCAGCAGCCTGGCTAATGCGGCATCCTGCACGGGGCCGGCTGCGCCGAGCTCCCCAGCTGCCCTGAGCAAGGGAGCCCTGGCAGGAAGGCAGCACAGTGGGGAGCCGTGGCAGGGCCTGAGCTGTACTGGCCCCTGTGCTGGGCCCTGGGGGCCCAGAGACAGACGCTGGCCTTTTTGGGAGCCCACGAGCGCCAAGGATGCTGCTCTGCTTCTTGCCAAGCGGGAAATGCTCCGTGCTCTTGCTTTGGTCTTCCTTCTTCCTGCAACATAAGGCAGTGGTTCCCACCAGGGCACGCACTTTCTGCAGACGTGGTTGGGTGCTGGTAGGGGAGTGTGTTCAAGGTAGAATGCCAAAGGGCTGTTGTGCCACCTCATCTTGCTTTTCCCTGGAAAAGCAAGGAACACCTTGTACAAGCTAGAGAGCAGCAAACATCATTTCACAGCAACTGCTCAGGACCAAACGCTGCAATATGTGAAAGTAGGAGGAAGCCAACTGCTTCCTTGGGTTCTCTGCATTGGGATTATTTCACTGCATTTGTTTCTTGAATTTTGGATGCTTCTTAGGGAAAAGAACAACTCATCAGCAGATCAAAGCATGGAGGGAATTGCTAAGAGCATGAAGGAGTTTGCCATGGATTTCCACGGGGTTCGAATCATCACAGGGCAAGAGGAAAGAGCTTATGGCTGGATCAGCGTCACCTACCTAATCTATTCCTTCCCTGAGGTGAGAGAAGGCTGAAACAGCCACCCCTTCTTTGCACTGGGTGCTTGTTGGTTTGTGTGGTTGTTCCTTTCTTTCTTTTGGATCTTTCTTAGCTTTTTAAACTCACTTAGCACAGAAGGAAAGGTCTGGGTCTTTGCGCCTCAGGAATGATGTAGGAGAAGGAATTCTTTTATTAGGCTAAAGTACAAGGGGAGGGAGAGAGCAAGGATGAGGGTTTTGCAGCCAGAAGATCAGGGCACATCCCCATGCCATGTGGACACAGGGAAGAAAACCCCATGCTAACTAACACCGAGCACATCTGGAAAAGCCAAGGCCAGCCGATGCCCTCAAGGACATCCCTTCTGCTTTATTCTGTTTGGCTCTGAACTAATCCAGTTGTGCTCTGGGAACCAGCTCACACATTTCCCCCTCCCTGCCCGCCAACCACCACCCCCAAAAAGGAAAAAAAAAAAAACAAAAAACAAAAACCACAACTGCCTTAAATGGGAGGAGAATGTGACTTGCACCCAGGACATAGGGCTGTCTTGGGATCCTCTTTCTGTCCTGTCTCGTCCTGGCAGAACTCCTGCTAACACGCAGCTGTGCAGCTCAGCCCCGTGGCCAAGGCTCGTGGAGACCTCCTGCCTGGGGACACGCGCTGTGCCTGTGCCAGGCCTGGCACGCAGGGCCCCAGTGCTGCTAGGGGCATCTCTGTGCTAGAGCTGCCCTCACGATGCCCCTCTCTGCTTTGGCAGGCCGGGAGCACGGACGTCGGCTGGAGCCTGGGCTACGCGCTGGAGCTCGTCGACACCATCCCACAGGAGGTGCTGCACTTGGTGTGGAAAAAACCCTCCGTGCGCGCTGCAGCCGTGGCCTTCGTGGGTCTCGTTGTCATCCACATGCAATGGCCATGTAGGAGCTGGGCTGCATCTCTAAGACAGTAGGAGGGCATCGAGGCTGGACGGCTGACTTGGGCAGGGTGACTTATAAATATATAAATTAACTTATAAAACTTATAAATATATAAATTTATAAATATATAAATTATATTATAATAAATAGATAAGTATTATAGAAATTATATTATAATAAATAAATAAATACGTAATATAGAAATAAATGGCATTCTAAAGAATGCCTTCCAGAATGCATTAAAGAAATTCTCGTTCTTTGGCTCTTGAATCAAAAGGATTTTAATGTTGTTCGTCCCAGATAAGGGGGTTGCCGATGGTGGGAGCTGAGGCGAGGTGCCAGAACAAGGGCCTTGGCCATGGGGAGGTGCTCTGCAAAATGCAGCTCAGTCCCCGCTGTGTGGTGTGACCTGGCTCCGCACCGGCCACCTGTGGCTGCAGCCCTGGCCCGGGGACGCTCAATGGCCTGTCCTGGCCTCAGAGTGTGGAGGTGAAAACCCAGCCTGGGAGCACCCCATTTCCTGGTCCTTGTGCACCCTCGGCTGTGACTGGGACCCCGGCACAGGCCACTGGGATTTCATTCCTGCTGTGGGTGCCACTGTCTGCTGAAGGGCACAGAGCAGCAGAGCGGTGGAGGAGGGAGGACAGGGGATGTGAAGGCTGAGCCGAACAGCAGGGAGCAGGAGGCAGCAAAGCCTCTGACTCAGGAGGGGACACAAACGCAGGGACAGCGACCCACATTCCAGCTCCTTTTCCCGGCCCCGCCGCGCTCCCAGCCTTTCCACGGCCGCGCTCCCGCCGGCGGCCGCCGCTCCGGGCACTGTCCCCTTGCCCGGGACGGCAGAGCTGCTGCAGCCCCAGGGCCCGGCACACGGCCGCACTCGCAGCCACGGCCGCCCCCGGCGCAGAGCCCCCGGGCGCTGCCCCCGCCGCCCGCACCCGCTGCCCGCAGGGGAAGGGGCTTCGCGCTGCCAGGGACGTGCTCCAGGCGCCTGCGGAACCGGGAACCGGGGAAGCGGGAACCACTGCGGGAAGGGGGAGCTGGGGATCGCGGTCCCGGCCATGCGGGAACCAGAGCTCGGGGGCACCACGGACAGGGGCTCACGGGGACTGGGGGGAAGCGGGGACGGAGGCACCGCGGGAAGCAGGAAGAGAGTGACGGGAGCAGCGCGGCAAGGACGGACCGGGGACGGGAGGGACCGGGGGAAGGAGGAATCGAGGACCGGGGAAAGCGGAAATCGGGGACGCGGGGACCGGGCAATCGCGGTCCCAGCGACACCGGCGCTGGAACCGGGAGTGAGGAGAGCGCCCCGCGCCGGGAGCCACGGAGCTGCCGCTGACGTCATCACCCGGCGCCGAGCGCCGTCCCCGCCGCAGTGAGGCGCTCTGCGCTGGGAGCCACGGAGCTGCCGCTGACGTCATCACCCGGCGCCGAGCGCCGTCCCCGCCGCAGTGAGGCGCTCAGCAGCCCCCGCCGACGGCCTCAGCACCTACTTCAGCACCATCGTGTCTGTGCGGCTCTGCTGGGATGGCGAGAACCACAGAATCACAGAACGCTGAAGGTTGGAAGGGACCTCTGGAGGTCATCTAGTCCAACCCCCTGCACACGCAGGGTTGCCTAGAGCACGTGGCACAGGACTGCATCCAAGCGGGTTTTGAGGATCTCCAGAGAAGGAGACTCCACAACCTCTCTGGGCAGCCTGTTCCAGCGCTCTGTCACCTTCACTGTTAAGAAATTTTTCCTTAAGTTCATGTGCAACTTATGGTGCTTCAGTTTGAGGCCATTACCTCTAGTTCTGTCGGTGGCCACCAGGGAAAAGAGGCCAGCACCATCCTCCTCACTGCCTCCCTTGAGGTACTTATAGACACTGCTCAGGCCCCCTCTCAGCCTTCTCTTCTCCAGGCTGAACAGGCCCAGCTCCCTCAGCCTCTCCTCATGGTTCAGATGTTCCAGGCCCCTGATCATCCTTGTGGCCCTGTGCTGGACTCTCTCCAGCAGCTCCACATCCCTCTTATACTGTGGAGCCCAGAACTGGACACAATAGTCCAGATGCGGCTTCACCAGGGCTGAGTAGAGGGGCAGGATAACCTCCCTCGACCTGCTGGAGATGCTCTTCTTAATGCACCCCAGGATCCCATTGGCCTTCTTGGCCATGAGTGCACACTGCTGCCTCATGGTCAACTTACCCTCCACCATGACACCCAGGTCTTTCTCCGCAGAGCTGCTCTCCAGAAGGTCAGTCCCCAGCCATCCGCGTCGCCCCCTCAGTTCACGCGGCAGGCGCGGAGCAGCAGCAGCTGCAGCAGGATGAAGACGGGCGCCATGACCAGCCCTTACCAGAGCTCGCGCGTGCCCTCCGCCAGCTTCTGGCACAGCAGCAGCTCGAAGACGAACTTGAGCCCCAGCACGGTGAGCACCCAGAGCAGCTGCAGCACGGCCAGGTTTCTCTTTCCCTTTTGTGGTGTGCGCCACACTCTCCCACGGCCTTGTAGAGCACAACACCGCACTCCTAGAGCAGGGCCCTTTTCCAGGCTTTCTCTCTAGGTGTGGAGGGAAAGCAATCGGCTCATGTTGCAGTACTGGCACCAGGGAAAGAGCCCTTCGGCTGCCCTTCCGAGCAAGACTCTGTGAAGCCCTTGGAAGGCCAAGAAGCTTTTATTTCATTCTGGGAGCCTCTGCAGAAGCTGACGTGGGTCCGCGAATGAGCAGAAAAGCCTGAGGCTGCTATGCTTTAGCAGTAGGGCCCGTGCATGAGCAGTGCCAGCATGCTCTGGCTTGCTCCCTGCTGAAGGCTCTCTCAAGGACAGGGCCGCTCCCTCCTTTTGCCCCCTCAGTGGCAAACTTAGTGCCATCCAATTGACCCACAGTAGAGTCTGCAGCGAACTAGACAAGGAGTTCTGATGCTTGAGCTGCCCGAGGTGCAGAAAGACTTGCTTCTCGCACTCCTGCCAGGTGCCCCATTTGGGCCTTTGCCACCTCCAGGCCCTGCGCACCAGCAGCATCTTTGCCACCCCTTGATATTTCTGGCACCTTTAACAACACGCGCCAGAGGGAAAAGATGTGGGAAAGAAACGCCACTTCTTTTCACGGTGAGATTTCATACTGTGAAGAGTCCCAAAGATCACACACAACTCAGCAGTTGCTTTCCTGCCTTTATTTCATCCACCTACCCAAGGGATCTGAACTACTGAGTGCTCCTTAAGGCCAAGAGGACAGAGAAGAGGAAGAGGCAGAGGAGAAAGAAGTACAAAGTGATGAAATGTCCTTTTTCACTCTTTCTCCGTTTCCTTTGCATTTCGTTCTCAGCTTCCCCTTCTGCATGGGGATGTCTTCTTTTTCTGCTTCTCGGCTCTTGAGTTTTCTGGGAGGAGCCCTCAAGAGCAGAAGGAAGGGGCACGGCTGCAGGTGCTTGTCTTGGAGGAGAGCATTTTCCAGAGGGCTGCTCCAGTCCTGAATAGAGCCAAGAATCTGCTCGGTGGCTGCTGAAGCGATGCCCATGTTGCCCTCTGGACACGGATGGCAGGTGGAGCCAGCTGCTTTTGCAAGAACGCACGTGTGACCTGCCTTGCTCTGTTTGTCCTCTGCTTTGGGATGGGTAGCGAGGACGTTTCCCGGAGCTTCTGTCCTTCTCTGTGTAGTTTCTGTCACTACGGCGGGATGTGCAGCTGTTCCCATTGCAGTAGTGCTGCTGAGGGCAGTTTTGTTTGCTGCTTTGCAGGTTGTGAGAGCACCTCCTCTTGGGAGAATGAGCACCCCGTTCGTGGACACTGGCGTGTTTTGGGTCCTCTTGCAGGGCTCTCTTTCTCTTTAAAGGCCTTGAGCTCTGCATTTCAAAAGAAGACATTCTAAGATGGCTCTGTGCAAAGACACGGCTTGGAAAAGCCCTAGACACAATCCCCCCCGCCTCCAGTGCTCAGGAACAAGCCATGGTGTTTTTGCAGTCTCAGCAGATGCCACCAAACTAAAAGTAAACCGAGCAAAATTCTGCTTGTTGTTTTTTGCTTTCATGATGTGAGCATGATTAGGCCTCACTTGCAATGCCTCGCAAGGCCTCGGGAAGCTGGGCTGCGAGTGAGGAAGCAGCAGGGCTGCACTCAGTCTAGTCTTAGCCACTGGTTGAGTGATTGTGGCTGCAGCAGGAGGGCTTTCTCTGCACTGTGGCAGGGAAAACATAACGCACAAGCTACGCGTCCTGCCCATCCCTCCGCAAAACAAAGAACAAAAAAACCCCAAAATAAATAAATAAGGAAGAAAAAGGAAAATGCCACAATCCATTTTGTGCCTCAGTCCTTCCCTCTCTAACCCCCGCAAATACCTTCATCATGGGAGGTGGGTGCTGTGGTGCCGGAAGTGCAGCCTGCTCCTTCTTAGCCCCCTGCTGAGCAAGGCGCGAAGGGCCATGAGATGGCACGGGTGCATAAGAAGGGCGCTCTCCAGGTGTCTCCTCACAGCACCTTGGGAAACAACAGTCACCTCGCTTGAGACCTGTTCTGTGAGCCTGCTCCTGGGCTGAACCCCATCCTAGCATTTTCTAGGAGCGGCTGCCATGGCATACTGAAAACGTAGGCCAGACTGCCAAGTGAAGACTAGATACTGGTCTTCCTCCCACGCCTGTCCCTTTCAGAGCAAGAACTCCTGCTTACACCACCTCTGGCCTGACTTTCCCCTCATTTCAGCGCTCGCCGCTACAGGGAGCGTATACGTGACAAGTGACGCCAGTGCAGCAGGTGACGGCCAAGAAATGAAAGCCAGTACGTGCCTTGGGGAATTGCAGACTGGATAGAGTTCAATTCTACCAATAGCCCCTTCCCGTCAGGACAGAGAATAAAACACAGAGCAGGACGAGGATAAGAAGAGATGTTTGAGTAGTGCCAAAAGCAAATGTACCCTGAAGGCCCTGCAATACACTTGCTCTTACCTGACATAAAAAAGTATATATGCCTGCTGTTTGAGGACGGTTTTGATGTCACAGGCGACTACCGAGTCGTCGTTCATCTGATACCACCGTCCATTACTGGCCTGCAAATAAAGGCAGAGATGCCTTTAGAGCAACCGCATGCTTTCTTCAGGAAAACGGCCAGAGAACCCTAGCAGGCAAAGGATACTCCAAGACTCATCACCAGGACACCCGTAACAAGTCCTTTCCCCTTAAAAGCGGTGCTTGCCAGCCACAGGCAGGGGCAAGCTTCTCTTCACCAGCACAGATTTTGCCCCGCCACAAATGAAGCTGATGCTTACCTTGGTGAAGCAGACGTAGTGCCCTGCACGACCGCTTAGCCCTCTATGCACCAGGACCGCGTATAAGGCATAGAGGACCCGTTCTCCAGAGGACTGGGACATGTACGGTCGAAGGTTCAAATACTCAGGGTAGGCCACATCCTGAAGGCAGAGCAAGAAGATTGAAAACCCCTCTGGGAAGCCTTCATGAAAGAGGCGCAGGAAAACCCTTCTAAGAACATGGACTGCACATTTTGTGACAGACACGTCCTCTGCTTCCTCAGGGAGTGTTCTTCCCCCAGACTGCATTTTAATCATTTCAGTTGCAGAGAACGGCTCCCTGCAAAATCAGTTCCTTAAGAGCAGAGCATATGTTTCTCATCCCATGGGAACTTTGCTCTTACTGCAAGAGAGAGCGAGACCTACTAGTCTCACTGATTTTTCCTAGGCATCCTCCAGGGCTGCAGTTGCAGCTGGCAGACATTAAGAACTTTTGAAGGAGTCTTCTGCCACGGGAAATCTCCCTGCCCGAGAAGGCGTTATAGCCGCACACATACCTTGCTAATCTTTTCACCAGTGAAATCGCCAAATCTTTTCAAGGCGATGGTCAGGACGCTGGGTGAGTCTTGTATTGTAAGGCTCTTGGATGCAGCACCGATCTTTTCACACCTGCAAAGTACAGGCAATTGATTCAACTCACTGAGAGAGCAGCTAGCTGCAGTTTTCACAACTGAGGAACTGCACAAGATGTTGTGCGAGCGAGGCCGCAGAGCTTGTGCACTTGGATACTCTAGGCCCTTCATTTGGGAACTCTAGCACCTTTCGGAAGCTGTGGTGGCCTCCCACCCCAAATGCTTGTGCTCAGCTCTTTCCTGCTTGAGCTCACTGCTACCCAGAGGAGGCAGCTTTTAACTCCTGGCTGTAGGAGTAGGTTGGTGCACAATTTCCCAGTTAGCAAGGACGAGCGCCCCCAGGAAGACAGCAAGCGGAAGAAAATACTCCCATAGGCCAGCGTGTGCGCTCCTTGGCCAAGACTGCCAGCTAGTTGCAGAGAATGGGAAAGGTTCTGCTTTGAGAAGCAAGTGGACGCTTTGCAAGCTTTGGGTGAGTTCAGGCTGTGAGCTGCACAGCCAAAAGCTGCCTCTCATGCTCTTCTTTGTGCAGTAAGTCAAAGGAGAACTTGTGCTTTGAGATAGGCCACACGTTCGGCCAGGATGAAGCTCCAATTTGGATGGCATTAGGCAGAATCTTACTTGCTGCATTGGTAGCAATTTTCACCTTCCAGCAGCTCCGCTCTCACAAATTCTTTGAGAGCGCTGGGGACAGAGGAGGCTGCCTGCATGAGGAAGAAAGTAGGGCACTGAGATCCCGGAATCTGGATCCCAGCCCGTGACTCCCCTCTTGCCGCGGGGCCTCCCTCGTTAACACCTGGGAATCCTCCTGTGAAGCAGTGAACACTAGGGAGAGGGGAGCTGAAGGAGAGTGTGCTGAACACTGACTGTGCTTGAGCGTCTTGAAGAGCCTTATCAGGCTAGAAAGCCTTGTTGGAAAGGTTGTCTCAAAGTACTGGGCTACCAAGAGCTACCTGTCTGTGGTGGCACACAATGAAGTTAGCTTTGCAGGAGTAAGAAAGGACAAAAAGAAAAGAAAAGAAAAAAACCCAAACCCAAACCAAAGCAAACCACTAGTAAAGCCATCGTATAGCAACTGGCAGTGTACAGAGGCAGTACTGAGGAAGCCTGGCAGGATGAGCATGTGTGCAGAGCCCCCAGCCATCCATCACCCCACGATTTTGCTGTGACCAGTGAGGTCTTCCTAAGGGAAGACTGACGAGGTGAGAAAGTCACAAAAGGGGAGAGCCAAGCTCAAAATCTCAGCACCTTCAAAGACATCGTCGGCCAGAATTCCACAACCGCTTACCTTTATCTCCAAAGCGATGTCGAGGAACGCCTCAGAGGACTCTGAAACGGCTTGGCAGCTCAGACACGTTACTGCAATGCAAACAGAAACACTTCACAAAACACGAAGGACACTCACTTGCTCCATCTTCATTACTGAGAGCCAGTACTTGAGGGAAGCTCTTTGCAACAAACAGGCACAAAGGCACACTTCTGAGGGCACTAAGAGTCGTAAAAAGTACCTCTGGATGTTAGGAATCCTCCAAATATTTCATGGATGACCGTGGTGCCTTGCAACAAGGTGTCCAAGCTGGAAACAAAATGTTATCATTGTCACTCCCAAGAGCCCAAGCAGAGAGTCAAAGAGCTTTTCTTTTCGGTGAAAACCCTGGGCAACGCAGGGTAGCAAATGAAGGGTCCTAAAGTCCTAGAGAACACTTAAAGGATAAGTTGGTTCTGCTTACTCGGTGCATCCGTTCAAATAATCAACGTGCATAGCAGCCACGATGTAACGTAGGAATTCGTGAGCATCTTCCTGTCTGCCGAAGCAGAAACGCTCACCTCTTCCTAGTGAATAAAAGGGTTATACAAGGCTTATCTCATAGAAAGGGATAGAAGAAGATGTAGTTTGCTAAAACCTCCCTTCCCTCACAAAAAACAAACAAACAAACAAAAAACTCTCCGTACCCATTGCACCCATGAAACAGCCCTCTCAAAATTTAGGCCTTTCTACAGAGAAAGCCATGTGAAAAGACTTACGCCGAAGGTCATTGAGGACTGCCAGAGGCTCGATGGCCTTGTCAGAGCTGAACAGGACCTGGTTGATGTGTGTTTCCATGGTACACAGCATGCAGGAACCTTGCTCACAACCTGTTGAGCGTCAAGGAAGTAACCCCCTGGCTTTAGTGAAAGCTAGCGACGTTGCTAGAGACAACCTTAAGCAACAACAACCTTGCAGCTTCAAGTGCACTCTCTGCCCTGCGTGCCACGCTCTCCTCTCCAAAAGGGCCAAGAGGCCAGTCTGTGTGCATAAGCATTAAGCAGGAAGTCTGCAGTAGCATGCATTTTCTGAGGAAACACCTAAAGGACTATTGGCAAGACATCCTTTGCAAGGGCAGGGAAGTGCACAGGAATAGGCACACCAACTGAGAGTGCTTTCACAGTGCTCTTTGGTAGCTTTCCTCCTCTTGCAGTGCAACCGCATCTGCTGTCACAGTGGTCGTGCATTAGGGAAAGCCAGCTGTGACAGAACCCTGAGAACCTGTGACAGCCTCCTGCAAAATTTTAGCTTCTTTCTACGAACGCGTAAGTAACTCCAGGCCAAATAGTCCTGGAGTGCTTTGCTTCCCTAAACCCTTCCGCATTCACTGGAGGGAGGAAAGAATGCCTCCTTGGCATTTGGGCACAGGGCGTTAAATGAAGGCGAGCACTGCAGCAGCTCTCCTGAGCCTGCCGTGCACGCGCTGTTGAACGCCAGCCCCATCAGGCAAAATAGGGCAAAGTCAGAGTTTGCTTCCCAGAGGCATTCTTGGTCTTTCAGCAGGAGCAGAGTTGTCCAGGAGGTTGCGAGGAAAGGCTTCCCAAGTACTCACACGACTGGCTGTGCTCTCTGGAAAGCATGTAATTAGCCAGAGGGGGAGTGTAGGTCAAACACTGCAGAACCGCGTTGAGGAAACACGTATTTCCCAGGTTGTGGAGTCCAGCTCCAACGCTTTGCCTCTGCTGCCAAGACACAGGAATCTTCTTGGCTGGCAAAGACATCCTTCCTGGTGGAGCCATTCCCTCAGCAGTGGCTGCAAGGAAAGCACATTGTCAAAGAGACTGCCTGCCTTTGTTCTAGGAAGGCAGGTTTCCAAGCCGGCGTTCTGGAGAGCAGCCCCCAGCACCAGAAGCAGCTGCGTGGAGAACACAAGCACCTAGCAGAGACAGCCCATGCGGGGCTGCCGCTCCCATGGGCTGGCCACTCAAGAGCTTATTCACGTCTCTTTCTCATGGGCGACAATGACTTGTGGGCCCCGGGGAGTCACAAGATTAACCCTTTCTCTTGAAGCCTTTACTCACAGGAGTAGCTCCTTTGTCGGCCATCTCTTGCAGGCGGTAGCGCATGGCAGCCTGCAGAGCGGGAGTCCATCTCTACACCGTCCAGTTCCGACTGGAAAAGGAAGGAGCCCAGTTCTTCCAAGGGCTTGCTCAGCTCACGCTCCCTTTCAGCAGCGTGCTCGCGAGCACCGGGGCAGAGAGCGCGCAAGCAGCTCTTGCGCCAGCAGCCTCTGTGCCGCCGAGTGACCCCAGCCGTGCGGGCCATTGTGAGGGAGGGCAGCGCGGCCAAGGCGGGGCTCGTGGCAGCTGAGTGGGCACATCCTTTATGAGGCAGGGTCACGGCAGAGACGCGCTCAGCTGACGCCGGGGAGCGCAGGGCGCTGTGCAGAGCCTGTGGCCGCTGCGCTGCCCCACTCAAGGTGGGGGCAGGAGCGGGGACGGTGCTTCCGCCAGCACAGCTCTCACACCTGCTTCTCAGGCAGAATACACTCAGGAAGGGAAGAAGGCACGCGCTTGTCACCATCCCTCATGGGCACTTTGACATGGCCTGTTCTCCTTGGTGCGAGGTGTCTCTTTCCCTCTTGTGGTGTGCGCCACACTCTCCCACGGCCTTGTAGAGCACAACGCCGCGGTCCTAGAGCAGGGCCCTTTTCCAGGCTTTCTCTCTAGGTGTGGAGGGAAAGCAATCAGCTCATGTTGCAGTACTGGCACCAGGGAAAGAGCCCTTCGGCAGCCATTCCGAGCAAGACTGTGTGAAGACCTTGGAAGGCCAAGAAACTTTTAGGTCATTCTGGGAGTCTCTGCACCAGTTGACGTGTGTTCACGAATGAGCAGAGAAACCTGAGGCCGCTATGCTTTAGCAGTAGGGCCCGTGCATGAGCAGTGCCAGCGTGCTCTGACTTGCTCCCTGCTGAAGGCTCTGCCAAGGACAGGGCCGCTCCCTCCTTTTGTCCCCTTAGCGGCAAACTTAGTGCCATCCAATTGACCCACAGTAGAGTGTGCAGTGAACTAGACAAGAGCACCCGATCTTAGCTACTCAGTGGGGTATGCTTGGCTAAATTTGCTTGGCAAGTTCTGTGCTCTGCCATTAGCACATGAGGGTGTGCAAAGCATTGTTGGTTGGATGCGTCTTTTCAAAGTGCATCAGGTGTTGTCCACGATTACACTGACGGGTCCTGCAGTTTGAGCTTGGCTCTCTGAGCTGCTCGGAGGGCAGGGGATTGTGCCTCCGGAAGTGCAAAGCAACGCTTCTGAAGCCATCCAGCATTTCATTCTGAGGCAGCCAAAGAGGGAGGGGCAGAGGAAGGGGGAGAGGAAGAGAGAGGGAGAGAGAGAGAGAAGAGGGAAGGGAAGAGGAAGGAGATGGCTTAAAGCAAAGATGCCTTGTTCGTAGTCCTATCACAGGCTTCTTAGGCTATGCACACATGTCCAACTCTCCCTCCGGCAGCTGAGCATGTTAGCCCCTCCTGAGAGTAGCAGTGGGGGCCATAATCTGCACTCTCTCCACGAGAGAGATGTAAGCAGATTCCTGGTGGGATGACACTGCTTGAATTTGCTGGAGCTCTGTGCAAGTTTAAGAGCTCTCGGAGACCCTCTCCCACCAACATCCCCCTGTATCGTGCTGAGCATGTGGCGGTAACTTCTGTTTGGAGGAAGTCTGTAGTCATTGCCAGTAACTGCGGAGACGGCGTAGTAGAGCCCGCGTGTGTGCAGGGGCTCCTGTGCGGGTCTTTGTGGGAAGACGGGGCACGTTTAGGCTTGCCCTTCATGTTTCCAGTTAGGAGCCAGTGTTTTGGTCATGGGCTAAGGTTTTAGTGCTTGTCGTTTCAGGGTAGGGATTGCGGAAGGCTTGGGGGAAGGAAGTGTTTGGAGCCCTGCTCAGGGTTCCTTTGAAGTGGTGAGGGCATGGGCTAGGTTCTGGGGCTCGAGTTAGGGCTCAGGGTGAGCATGGCGTGGCAGAGAATTGGAGTGAGGGATAAGAGTGAGGGCTGGGGTGAGAGCAGCGCCTTGGGGTGTGGGTGAAGGGAAGGCTCGGCCGGCCTGCCACCATGGCCCAGTGTGAGCTCGTGGCACGTGGCCTCTGTGTGTGCTGAGCCCTGCTTTGCTGCATCCCTTATCCAGTTTGGTGTGTCTGCCACCTCTGCGTTGGCCACCATGGCCTCACGTGGCTGTGTTGTCAGGAGCACGAGTGTATGAGTGGCCCTGCAGCTGCAAAGCCCCCATCATCCTCCTGCTGGGCCTCTTTGCATTTCCCTTGACCTTGACCTTGACCTTACACTAGATACTAGCGGTTTCCTTTTCCTTGCTTCTGCCACCTCGTGGCAGGGAAACACTCCCAGCTTCTCATGAGGAGGGCTGACGCTTGAGCTGCCCGAGGTGCAGAAAGACTTGCTTCTCGCACTCCTGCCTGGTGCCCCATTTGGGCCTTTGCCACCACCAGGCCCTGCGCACCAGCAGCATCTTTGCCACCCCTTGATATTTCTGGCACCTTTAACAACACGCGCCAGAGGGAAAAGATGTGGGAAAGAAACGCCACTTCTTTTCACGGTGAGATTTCATACTGTGAAGAGTCCCAAAGATCACACACAACTCAGCAGTTGCTTTCCTGCCTTTATTTCATCCACCTACCCAAGGGATCTGCACTACTGAGTGCTCCTTAAGGCCAAGAGGACAGAGAAGAGGAAGAGGCAGAGGAGAAAGAAGTACAAAGTGATGAAATGTCCTTTTTCACTCTTTCTCCGTTTCCTTTGCATTTCGTTCTCAGCTTCCCCTTCTGCATGGGGATGTCTTCTTTTTCTGCTTCTCGGCTCTTGAGTTTTCTGGGAGGAGCCCTCAAGAGCAGAAGGAAGGGGCACGGCTGCAGGTGCTTGTCTTGGAGGAGAGCATTTTCCAGAGGGCTGCTCCAGTCCTGAATAGAGCCAAGAATCTGCTCGGTGGCTGCTGAAGCGATGCCCATGTTGCCCTCTGGACACGGATGGCAGGTGGAGCCAGCTGCTTTTGCAAGAACGCACGTGTGACCTGCCTTGCTCTGTTTGTCCTCTGCTTTGGGATGGGTAGCGAGGACGTTTCCCGGAGCTTCTGTCCTTCTCTGTGTAGTTTCTGTCACTACAGCAGGATGTGCAGCTGTTCCCATTGCAGTAGTGCTGCTGAGGGCAGTTTTGTTTGCTGCTTTGCAGGTTGTGAGAGCACCTCCTCTTGGGAGAATGAGCACCCCGTTCGTGGACACTGACGTGTTTTGGGTCCTCTTGCAGGGCTCTCTTTCTCTTTAAAGGCCTTGAGCTCTGCATTTCAAAAGAAGACATTCTAAGATGGCTCTGTGCAAAGACACGGCTTGGAAAAGCCCTAGACACAATCCCCCCCGCCTCCAGTGCTCAGGAACAAGCCATGGTGTTTTTGCTGTCTCAGCAGATGCCACCAAACTAAAAGTAAACCAAGCAAAATTCTGCTTGTTGTTTTTTGCTTTCATGATGTGAGCATGATTAGGCCTCACTTGCAATGCCTCGCAAGGCCTCGGGAAGCTGGGCTGCGAGTGAGGAAGCAGCAGGGCTGCACTCAGTCTAGTCTTAGCCACTGCTTGAGGGATTGTGGCTGCAGCAGGAGGGCTTTCTCTGCACTGTGGCAGGGAAAACATAACGCACAAGCTACGCGTCCTGCCCATCCCTCCGCAAAACAAAGAACAAAAAAACCCCAAAATAAATAAATAAGGAAGAAAAAGGAAAATGCCACAATCCATTTTGTGCCTCAGTCCTTCCCTCTCTAACCCCCGCAAATACCTTCATCATGGGAGGTGGGTGCTGTGGTGCCGGAAGTGCAGCCTGCTCCTTCTTAGCCCCCTGCTGAGCAAGGCGCGAAGGGCCATGAGATGGCACGGGTGCATAAGAAGGGCGCTCTCCAGGTGTCTCCTCACAGCACCTTGGGAAACAACAGTCACCTCGCTTGAGACCTGTTCTGTGAGCCTGCTCCTGGGCTGAACCCCATCCTAGCATTTTCTAGGAGCGGCTGCCATGGCATACTGAAAACGTAGGCCAGACTGCCAAGTGAAGACTAGATACTGGTCTTCCTCCCACGCCTGTCCCTTTCAGAGCAAGAACTCCTGCTTACACCACCTCTGGCCTGACTTTCCCCTCATTTCAGCGCTCGCCGCTACAGGGAGCGTATACGTGACAAGTGACGCCAGTGCAGCAGGTGACGGCCAAGAAATGAAAGCCAGTACGTGCCTTGGGGAATTGCAGACTGGATAGAGTTCAATTCTACCAATAGCCCCTTCCCGTCAGGACAGAGAATAAAACACAGAGCAGGACGAGGATAAGAAGAGATGTTTGAGTAGTGCCAAAAGCAAATGTACCCTGAAGGCCCTGCAATACACTTGCTCTTACCTGACATAAAAAAGTATATATGCCTGCTGTTTGAGGACGGTTTTGATGTCACAGGCGACTACCGAGTCGTCGTTCATCTGATACCACCGTCCATTACTGGCCTGCAAATAAAGGCAGAGATGCCTTTAGAGCAACCGCATGCTTTCTTCAGGAAAACGGCCAGAGAACCCTAGCAGGCAAAGGATACTCCAAGACTCATCACCAGGACACCCGTAACAAGTCCTTTCCCCTTAAAAGCGGTGCTTGCCAGCCACAGGCAGGGGCAAGCTTCTCTTCACCAGCACTGATTTTGCCCCGCCACAAATGAAGCTGATGCTTACCTTGGTGAAGCAGACGTAGTGCCCTGCACGACCGCTTAGCCCTCTATGCACCAGGACCGCGTATAAGGCATAGAGGACCCGTTCTCCAGAGGACTGGGACATGTACGGTCGAAGGTTCAAATACTCAGGGTAGGCCACATCCTGAAGGCAGAGCAAGAAGATTGAAAACCCCTCTGGGAAGCCTTCATGAAAGAGGCGCAGGAAAACCCTTCTAAGAACATGGACTGCACATTTTGTGACAGACACGTCCTCTGCTTCCTCAGGGAGTGTTCTTCCCCCAGACTGCATTTTAATCATTTCAGTTGCAGAGAACGGCTCCCTGCAAAATCAGTTCCTTAAGAGCAGAGCATATGTTTCTCATCCCATGGGAACTTTGCTCTTACTGCAAGAGAGAGCGAGACCTACTAGTCTCACTGATTTTTCCTAGGCATCCTCCAGGGCTGCAGTTGCAGCTGGCAGACATTAAGAACTTTTGAAGGAGTCTTCTGCCACGGGAAATCTCCCTGCCCGAGAAGGCGTTATAGCCGCACACATACCTTGCTAATCTTTTCACCAGTGAAATCGCCAAATCTTTTCAAGGCGATGGTCAGGACGCTGGGTGAGTCTTGTATTGTAAGGCTCTTGGATGCAGCACCGATCTTTTCACACCTGCAAAGTACAGGCAATTGATTCAACTCACTGAGAGAGCAGCTAGCTGCAGTTTTCACAACTGAGGAACTGCACAAGATGTTGTGTGAGCGAGGCCGCAGAGCTTGTGCACTTGGATACTCTAGGCCCTTCATTTGGGAACTCTAGCACCTTTCGGAAGCTGTGGTGGCCTCCCACCCCAAATGCTTGTGCTCAGCTCTTTCCTGCTTGAGCTCACTGCTACCCAGAGGAGGCAGCTTTTAACTCCTGGCTGTAGGAGTAGGTTGGTGCACAATTTCCCAGTTAGCAAGGACGAGCGCCCCCAGGAAGACAGCAAGCGGAAGAAAATACTCCCATAGGCCAGCGTGTGCGCTCCTTGGCCAAGACTGCCAGCTAGTTGCAGAGAATGGGAAAGGTTCTGCTTTGAGAAGCAAGTGGACGCTTTGCAAGCTTTGGGTGAGTTCAGGCTGTGAGCTGCACAGCCAAAAGCTGCCTCTCATGCTCTTCTTTGTGCAGTAAGTCAAAGGAGAACTTGTGCTTTGAGATAGGCCACACGTTCGGCCAGGATGAAGCTCCAATTTGGATGGCATTAGGCAGAATCTTACTTGCTGCATTGGTAGCAATTTTCACCTTCCAGCAGCTCCGCTCTCACAAATTCTTTGAGAGCGCTGGGGACAGAGGAGGCTGCCTGCATGAGGAAGAAAGTAGGGCACTGAGATCCCGGAATCTGGATCCCAGCCCGTGACTCCCCTCTTGCCGCGGGGCCTCCCTCGTTAACACCTGGGAATCCTCCTGTGAAGCAGTGAACACTAGGGAGAGGGGAGCTGAAGGAGAGTGTGCTGAACACTGACTGTGCTTGAGCGTCTTGAAGAGCCTTATCAGGCTAGAAAGCCTTGTTGGAAAGGTTGTCTCAAAGTACTGGGCTACCAAGAGCTACCTGTCTGTGGTGGCACACAATGAAGTTAGCTTTGCAGGAGTAAGAAAGGACAAAAAGAAAAGAAAAGAAAAAAACCCAAACCCAAACCAAAGCAAACCACTAGTAAAGCCATCGTATAGCAACTGGCAGTGTACAGAGGCAGTACTGAGGAAGCCTGGCAGGATGAGCATGTGTGCAGAGCCCCCAGCCATCCATCACCCCACGATTTTGCTGTGACCAGTGAGGTCTTCCTAAGGGAAGACTGACGAGGTGAGAAAGTCACAAAAGGGGAGAGCCAAGCTCAAAATCTCAGCACCTTCAAAGACATCGTCGGCCAGAATTCCACAACCGCTTACCTTTATCTCCAAAGCGATGTCGAGGAACGCCTCAGAGGACTCTGAAACGGCTTGGCAGCTCAGACACGTTACTGCAATGCAAACAGAAACACTTCACAAAACACGAAGGACACTCACTTGCTCCATCTTCATTACTGAGAGCCAGTACTTGAGGGAAGCTCTTTGCAACAAACAGGCACAAAGGCACACTTCTGAGGGCACTAAGAGTCGTAAAAAGTACCTCTGGATGTTAGGAATCCTCCAAATATTTCATGGATGACCGTGGTGCCTTGCAACAAGGTGTCCAAGCTGGAAACAAAATGTTATCATTGTCACTCCCAAGAGCCCAAGCAGAGAGTCAAAGAGCTTTTCTTTTCGGTGAAAACCCTGGGCAACGCAGGGTAGCAAATGAAGGGTCCTAAAGTCCTAGAGAACACTTAAAGGATAAGTTGGTTCTGCTTACTCGGTGCATCCGTTCAAATAATCAACGTGCATAGCAGCCACGATGTAACGTAGGAATTCGTGAGCATCTTCCTGTCTGCCGAAGCAGAAACGCTCACCTCTTCCTAGTGAATAAAAGGGTTATACAAGGCTTATCTCATAGAAAGGGATAGAAGAAGATGTAGTTTGCTAAAACCTCCCTTCCCTCACAAAAAACAAACAAACAAACAAAAAACTCTCCGTACCCATTGCACCCATGAAACAGCCCTCTCAAAATTTAGGCCTTTCTACAGAGAAAGCCATGTGAAAAGACTTACGCCGAAGGTCATTGAGGACTGCCAGAGGCTCGATGGCCTTGTCAGAGCTGAACAGGACCTGGTTGATGTGTGTTTCCATGGTACACAGCATGCAGGAACCTTGCTCACAACCTGTTGAGCGTCAAGGAAGTAACCCCCTGGCTTTAGTGAAAGCTAGCGACGTTGCTAGAGACAACCTTAAGCAACAACAACCTTGCAGCTTCAAGTGCACTCTCTGCCCTGCGTGCCACGCTCTCCTCTCCAAAAGGGCCAAGAGGCCAGTCTGTGTGCATAAGCATTAAGCAGGAAGTCTGCAGTAGCATGCATTTTCTGAGGAAACACCTAAAGGACTATTGGCAAGACATCCTTTGCAAGGGCAGGGAAGTGCACAGGAATAGGCACACCAACTGAGAGTGCTTTCACAGTGCTCTTTGGTAGCTTTCCTCCTCTTGCAGTGCAACCGCATCTGCTGTCACAGTGGTCGTGCATTAGGGAAAGCCAGCTGTGACAGAACCCTGAGAACCTGTGACAGCCTCCTGCAAAATTTTAGCTTCTTTCTACGAACGCGTAAGTAACTCCAGGCCAAATAGTCCTGGAGTGCTTTGCTTCCCTAAACCCTTCCGCATTCACTGGAGGGAGGAAAGAATGCCTCCTTGGCATTTGGGCACAGGGCGTTAAATGAAGGCGAGCACTGCAGCAGCTCTCCTGAGCCTGCCGTGCACGCGCTGTTGAACGCCAGCCCCATCAGGCAAAATAGGGCAAAGTCAGAGTTTGCTTCCCAGAGGCATTCTTGGTCTTTCAGCAGGAGCAGAGTTGTCCAGGAGGTTGCGAGGAAAGGCTTCCCAAGTACTCACACGACTGGCTGTGCTCTCTGGAAAGCATGTAATTAGCCAGAGGGGGAGTGTAGGTCAAACACTGCAGAACCGCGTTGAGGAAACACGTATTTCCCAGGTTGTGGAGTCCAGCTCCAACGCTTTGCCTCTGCTGCCAAGACACAGGAATCTTCTTGGCTGGCAAAGACATCCTTCCTGGTGGAGCCATTCCCTCAGCAGTGGCTGCAAGGAAAGCACATTGTCAAAGAGACTGCCTGCCTTTGTTCTAGGAAGGCAGGTTTCCAAGCCGGCGTTCTGGAGAGCAGCCCCCAGCACCAGAAGCAGCTGCGTGGAGAACACAAGCACCTAGCAGAGACAGCCCATGCGGGGCTGCCGCTCCCATGGGCTGGCCACTCAAGAGCTTATTCACGTCTCTTTCTCATGGGCGACAATGACTTGTGGGCCCCGGGGAGTCACAAGATTAACCCTTTCTCTTGAAGCCTTTACTCACAGGAGTAGCTCCTTTGTCGGCCATCTCTTGCAGGCGGTAGCGCATGGCAGCCTGCAGAGCGGGAGTCCATCTCTACACCGTCCAGTTCCGACTGGAAAAGGAAGGAGCCCAGTTCTTCCAAGGGCTTGCTCAGCTCACGCTCCCTTTCAGCAGCGTGCTCGCGAGCACCGGGGCAGAGAGCGCGCAAGCAGCTCTTGCGCCAGCAGCCTCTGTGCCGCCGAGTGACCCCAGCCGTGCGGGCCATTGTGAGGGAGGGCAGCGCGGCCAAGGCGGGGCTCGTGGCAGCTGAGTGGGCACATCCTTTATGAGGCAGGGTCACGGCAGAGACGCGCTCAGCTGACGCCGGGGAGCGCAGGGCGCTGTGCAGAGCCTGTGGCCGCTGCGCTGCCCCACTCAAGGTGGGGGCAGGAGCGGGGACGGTGCTTCCGCCAGCACAGCTCTCACACCTGCTTCTCAGGCAGAATACACTCAGGAAGGGAAGAAGGCACGCGCTTGTCACCATCCCTCATGGGCACTTTGACATGGCCTGTTCTCCTTGGTGCGAGGTGTCTCTTTCCCTCTTGTGGTGTGCGCCACACTCTCCCACGGCCTTGTAGAGCACAACGCCGCGGTCCTAGAGCAGGGCCCTTTTCCAGGCTTTCTCTCTAGGTGTGGAGGGAAAGCAATCAGCTCATGTTGCAGTACTGGCACCAGGGAAAGAGCCCTTCGGCAGCCATTCCGAGCAAGACTGTGTGAAGACCTTGGAAGGCCAAGAAACTTTTAGGTCATTCTGGGAGTCTCTGCACCAGTTGACGTGTGTTCACGAATGAGCAGAGAAACCTGAGGCCGCTATGCTTTAGCAGTAGGGCCCGTGCATGAGCAGTGCCAGCGTGCTCTGACTTGCTCCCTGCTGAAGGCTCTGCCAAGGACAGGGCCGCTCCCTCCTTTTGCCCCCTTAGCGGCAAACTTAGTGCCATCCAATTGACCCACAGTAGAGTGTGCAGTGAACTAGACAAGAGCACCCGATCTTAGCTACTCAGTGGGGTATGCTTGGCTAAATTTGCTTGGCAAGTTCTGTGCTCTGCCATTAGCACATGAGGGTGTGCAAAGCATTGTTGGTTGGATGCGTCTTTTCAAAGTGCATCAGGTGTTGTCCACGATTACACTGACGGGTCCTGCAGTTTGAGCTTGGCTCTCTGAGCTGCTCGGAGGGCAGGGGATTGTGCCTCCGGAAGTGCAAAGCAACGCTTCTGAAGCCATCCAGCATTTCATTCTGAGGCAGCCAAAGAGGGAGGGGCAGAGGAAGGGGGAGAGGAAGAGAGAGGGAGAGAGAGAGAGAAGAGGGAAGGGAAGAGGAAGGAGATGGCTTAAAGCAAAGATGCCTTGTTCGTAGTCCTATCACAGGCTTCTTAGGCTATGCACACATGTCCAACTCTCCCTCCGGCAGCTGAGCATGTTAGCCCCTCCTGAGAGTAGCAGTGGGGGCCATAATCTGCACTCTCTCCACGAGAGAGATGTAAGCAGATTCCTGGTGGGATGACACTGCTTGAATTTGCTGGAGCTCTGTGCAAGTTTAAGAGCTCTCGGAGACCCTCTCCCACCAACATCCCCCTGTATCGTGCTGAGCATGTGGCGGTAACTTCTGTTTGGAGGAAGTCTGTAGTCATTGCCAGTAACTGCGGAGACGGCGTAGTAGAGCCCGCGTGTGTGCAGGGGCTCCTGTGCGGGTCTTTGTGGGAAGACGGGGCACGTTTAGGCTTGCCCTTCATGTTTCCAGTTAGGAGCCAGTGTTTTGGTCATGGGCTAAGGTTTTAGTGCTTGTCGTTTCAGGGTAGGGATTGCGGAAGGCTTGGGGGAAGGAAGTGTTTGGAGCCCTGCTCAGGGTTCCTTTGAAGTGGTGAGGGCATGGGCTAGGTTCTGGGGCTCGAGTTAGGGCTCAGGGTGAGCATGGCGTGGCAGAGAATTGGAGTGAGGGATAAGAGTGAGGGCTGGGGTGAGAGCAGCGCCTTGGGGTGTGGGTGAAGGGAAGGCTCGGCCGGCCTGCCACCATGGCCCAGTGTGAGCTCGTGGCACGTGGCCTCTGTGTGTGCTGAGCCCTGCTTTGCTGCATCCCTTATCCAGTTTGGTGTGTCTGCCACCTCTGCGTTGGCCACCATGGCCTCACGTGGCTGTGTTGTCAGGAGCACGAGTGTATGAGTGGCCCTGCAGCTGCAAAGCCCCCATCATCCTCCTGCTGGGCCTCTTTGCATTTCCCTTGACCTTGACCTTGACCTTACACTAGATACTAGCGGTTTCCTTTTCCTTGCTTCTGCCACCTCGTGGCAGGGAAACACTCCCAGCTTCTCATGAGGAGGGCTGACGCTTGAGCTGCCCGAGGTGCAGAAAGACTTGCTTCTCGCACTCCTGCCTGGTGCCCCATTTGGGCCTTTGCCACCACCAGGCCCTGCGCACCAGCAGCATCTTTGCCACCCCTTGATATTTCTGGCACCTTTAACAACACGCGCCAGAGGGAAAAGATGTGGGAAAGAAACGCCACTTCTTTTCACGGTGAGATTTCATACTGTGAAGAGTCCCAAAGATCACACACAACTCAGCAGTTGCTTTCCTGCCTTTATTTCATCCACCTACCCAAGGGATCTGCACTACTGAGTGCTCCTTAAGGCCAAGAGGACAGAGAAGAGGAAGAGGCAGAGGAGAAAGAAGTACAAAGTGATGAAATGTCCTTTTTCACTCTTTCTCCGTTTCCTTTGCATTTCGTTCTCAGCTTCCCCTTCTGCATGGGGATGTCTTCTTTTTCTGCTTCTCGGCTCTTGAGTTTTCTGGGAGGAGCCCTCAAGAGCAGAAGGAAGGGGCACGGCTGCAGGTGCTTGTCTTGGAGGAGAGCATTTTCCAGAGGGCTGCTCCAGTCCTGAATAGAGCCAAGAATCTGCTCGGTGGCTGCTGAAGCGATGCCCATGTTGCCCTCTGGACACGGATGGCAGGTGGAGCCAGCTGCTTTTGCAAGAACGCACGTGTGACCTGCCTTGCTCTGTTTGTCCTCTGCTTTGGGATGGGTAGCGAGGACGTTTCCCGGAGCTTCTGTCCTTCTCTGTGTAGTTTCTGTCACTACAGCAGGATGTGCAGCTGTTCCCATTGCAGTAGTGCTGCTGAGGGCAGTTTTGTTTGCTGCTTTGCAGGTTGTGAGAGCACCTCCTCTTGGGAGAATGAGCACCCCGTTCGTGGACACTGACGTGTTTTGGGTCCTCTTGCAGGGCTCTCTTTCTCTTTAAAGGCCTTGAGCTCTGCATTTCAAAAGAAGACATTCTAAGATGGCTCTGTGCAAAGACACGGCTTGGAAAAGCCCTAGACACAATCCCCCCCGCCTCCAGTGCTCAGGAACAAGCCATGGTGTTTTTGCAGTCTCAGCAGATGCCACCAAACTAAAAGTAAACCGAGCAAAATTCTGCTTGTTGTTTTTTGCTTTCATGATGTGAGCATGATTAGGCCTCACTTGCAATGCCTCGCAAGGCCTCGGGAAGCTGGGCTGCGAGTGAGGAAGCAGCAGGGCTGCACTCAGTCTAGTCTTAGCCACTGGTTGAGGGATTGTGGCTGCAGCAGGAGGGCTTTCTCTGCACTGTGGCAGGGAAAACATAACGCACAAGCTACGCGTCCTGCCCATCCCTCCGCAAAACAAAGAACAAAAAAACCCCAAAATAAATAAATAAGGAAGAAAAAGGAAAATGCCACAATCCATTTTGTGCCTCAGTCCTTCCCTCTCTAACCCCCGCAAATACCTTCATCATGGGAGGTGGGTGCTGTGGTGCCGGAAGTGCAGCCTGCTCCTTCTTAGCCCCCTGCTGAGCAAGGCGCGAAGGGCCATGAGATGGCACGGGTGCATAAGAAGGGCGCTCTCCAGGTGTCTCCTCACAGCACCTTGGGAAACAACAGTCACCTCGCTTGAGACCTGTTCTGTCAGCCTGCTCCTGGGCTGAACCCCATCCTAGCATTTTCTAGGAGCGGCTGCCATGGCATACTGAAAACGTAGGCCAGACTGCCAAGTGAAGACTAGATACTGGTCTTCCTCCCACGCCTGTCCCTTTCAGAGCAAGAACTCCTGCTTACACCACCTCTGGCCTGACTTTCCCCTCATTTCAGCGCTCGCCGCTACAGGGAGCGTATACGTGACAAGTGACGCCAGTGCAGCAGGTGACGGCCAAGAAATGAAAGCCAGTACATGCCTTGGGGAATTGCAGACTGGATAGAGTTCAATTCTACCAATAGCCCCTTCCCGTCAGGACAGAGAATAAAACACAGAGCAGGACGAGGATAAGAAGAGATGTTTGAGTAGTGCCAAAAGCAAATGTACCCTGAAGGCCCTGCAATACACTTGCTCTTACCTGACATAAAAAAGTATATATGCCTGCTGTTTGAGGACGGTTTTGATGTCACAGGCGACTACCGAGTCGTCGTTCATCTGATACCACCGTCCATTACTGGCCTGCAAATAAAGGCAGAGATGCCTTTAGAGCAACCGCATGCTTTCTTCAGGAAAACGGCCAGAGAACGCTAGCAGGCAAAGGATACTCCAAGACTCGTCACCAGGACACCCGTAACAAGTCCTTTCCCCTTAAAAGCGGTGCTTGCCAGCCACAGGCAGGGGCAAGCTTCTCTTCACCAGCACAGATTTTGCCCTGCCACAAATGAAGCTGATGCTTACCTTGGTGAAGCAGACGTAGTGCCCTGCACGACCGCTCAGCCCTCTATGCACCAGGACCGCGTATAAGGCATAGAGGACCCGTTCTCCAGAGGACTGGGACATGTATGGTCGAAGGTTCAAATACTCAGGGTAGGCCACATCCTGAAGGCAGAGCAAGAAGATTGAAAACCCCTCTGGGAAGCCTTCATGAAAGAGGCGCAGGAAAACCCTTCTAAGAACATGGACTGCACATTTTGTGACAGACACGTCCTCTGCTTCCTCAGGGAGTGTTCTTCCCCCAGACTGCATTTTAATCATTTCAGTTGCAGAGAACGGCTCCCTGCAAAATCAGTTCCTTAAGAGCAGAGCGTATGTTTCTCATCCCATGGGAACTTTGCTCTTACTGCAAGAGAGAGCGAGACCTACTAGTCTCACTGATTTTTCCTAGGCATCCTCCAGGGCTGCAGTTGCAGCTGGCAGACATTAAGAACTTTTGAAGGAGTCTTCTGCCGCGGGAAATCTCCCTGCCCGAGAAGGCATTACAGCCGCACACATACCTTGCTAATCTTTTCACCAGTGAAATCGCCAAATCTTTTCAAGGCGATGGTCAGGACGCTGGGTGAGTCTTGTATTGTAAGGCTCTTGGATGCAGCACCGATCTTTTCACACCTGCAAAGTACAGGCAATTGATTCAACTCACTGAGAGAGCAGCTAGCTGCAGTTTTCACAACTGAGGAACTGCACAAGATGTTGTGCGAGCGAGGCCGCAGAGCTTGTGCACTTGGATACTCTAGGCCCTTCACTTGGGAACTCTAGCACCTTTCGGAAGCTGTGGTGGCCTCCCACCCCAAATGCTTGTGCTCAGCTCTTTCCTGCTTGAGCTCACTGCTACCCAGAGGAGGCAGCTTTTAACTCCTGGCTGTAGGAGTAGGTTGGTGCACAATTTCCCAGTTAGCAAGGACGAGCGCCCCCAGGAAGACAGCAAGCGGAAGAAAATACTCCCATAGGCCAGCGTGTGCGCTCCTTGGCCAAGACTGCCAGCTAGTTGCAGAGAATGGGAAAGGTTCTGCTTTGAGAAGCAAGTGGACGCTTTGCAAGCTTCGGGTGAGTTCAGGCTGTGAGCTGCACAGCCAAAAGCTGCCTCTCATGCTCTTCTTTGTGCAGTAAGTCAAAGGAGAACTTGTGCTTTGAGATAGGCCACAGGTTCGGCCAGGATGAAGCTCCCATTTGGATGGCATTAGGCAGAATCTTACTTGCTGCATTGGTAGCAATTTTCACCTTCCAGCAGCTCCGCTCTCACAAATTCTTTGAGAGCGCTGGGGACAGAGGAGGCTGCCTGCATGAGGAAGAAAGTAGGGCACTGAGATCCCGGAATCTGGATCCCAGCCCGTGACTCCCCTCTTGCCGCGGGGCCTCCCTCGTTAACACCTGGGAATCCTCCTGTGAAGCAGTGAACACTAGGGAGAGGGGAGCTGAAGGAGAGTGTGCTGAACACTGACTGTGCTTGAGCGTCTTGAAGAGCCTTATCAGGCTAGAAAGCCTTGTTGGAAAGGTTGTCTCAAAGTACTGGGCTACCAAGAGCTACCTGTCTGTGGTGGCACACAATGAAGTTAGCTTTGCAGGAGTAAGAAAGGACAAAAAGAAAAGAAAAGAAAAAAACCCAAACCCAAACCAAAGCAAACCACTAGTAAAGCCATCGTATAGCAACTGGCAGTGTACAGAGGCAGTACTGAGGAAGCCTGGCAGGATGAGCATGTGTGCAGAGCCCCCAGCCATCCATCACCCCACGATTTTGCTGTGACCAGTGAGGTCTTCCTAAGGGAAGACTGACGAGGTGAGAAAGTCACAAAAGGGGAGAGCCAAGCTCAAAATCTCAGCACCTTCAAAGACATCGTTGGCCAGAATTCCACAACCGCTTACCTTTATCTCCAAAGCGATGTCGAGGAACGCCTCAGAGGACTCTGAAACGGCTTGGCAGCTCAGACACGTTACTGCAATGCAAACAGAAACACTTCACAAAACACGAAGGACACTCACTTGCTCCATCTTCATTACTGAGAGCCAGTACTTGAGGGAAGCTCTTTGCAACAAACAGGCACAAAGGCACACTTCTGAGGGCACTAAGAGTCGTAAAAAGTACCTCTGGATGTTAGGAATCCTCCAAATATTTCACGGATGACCGTGGTGCCTTGCAACAAGGTGTCCAAGCTGGAAACAAAATGTTATCATTGTCACTCCCAAGAGCCCAAGCAGAGAGTCAAAGAGCTTTTCTTTTCGGTGAAAACCCTGGGCAACGCAGGGTAGCAAATGAAGGGTCCTAAAGTCCTAGAGAACACTTAAAGGATAAGTTGGTTCTGCTTACTCGGTGCATCCGTTCAAATAATCAACGTGCATAGCAGCCACGATGTAACGTAGGAATTCGTGAGCATCTTCCTGTCTGCCGAAGCAGAAACGCTCACCTCTTCCTAGTGAATAAAAGGGTTATACAAGGCTTATCTCATAGAAAGGGATAGAAGAAGATGTAGTTTGCTAAAACCTCCCTTCCCTCACAAAAAACAAACAAACAAACAAAAAACTCTCCGTACCCATTGCACCCATGAAACAGCCCTCTCAAAATTTAGGCCTTTCTACAGAGAAAGCCATGTGAAAAGACTTACGCCGAAGGTCATTGAGGACTGCCAGAGGCTCGATGGCCTTGTCAGAGCTGAACAGGACCTGGTTGATGTGTGTTTCCATGGTACACAGCATGCAGGAACCTTGCTCACAACCTGTTGAGCGTCAAGGAAGTAACCCCCTGGCTTTAGTGAAAGCTAGCGACGTTGCTAGAGACAACCTTAAGCAACAACAACCTTGCAGCTTCAAGTGCACTCTCTGCCCTGCGTACCACGCTCTCCTCTCCAAAAGGGCCAAGAGGCCAGTCTGTGTGCATAAGCATTAAGCAGGAAGTCTGCAGTAGCATGCATTTTCTGAGGAAACACCTAAAGGACTATTGGCAAGACATCCTTTGCAAGGGCAGGGAAGTGCACAGGAATAGGCACACCAACTGAGAGTGCTTTCACAGTGCTCTTTGGTAGCTTTCCTCCTCTTGCAGTGCAACCGCATCTGCTGTCACAGTGGTCGTGCATTAGGGAAAGCCAGCTGTGACAGAACGCTGAGAACCTGTGACAGCCTCCTGCAAAATTTTAGCTTCTTTCTACGAACGCGTAAGTAACTCCAGGCCAAATAGTCCTGGAGTGCTTTGCTTCCCTAAACCCTTCCGCATTCACTGGAGGGAGGAAAGAATGCCTCCTTGGCATTTGGGCACAGGGCGTTAAATGAAGGCGAGCACTGCAGCAGCTCTCCTGAGCCTGCCGTGCACGCGCTGTTGAACGCCAGCCCCATCAGGCAAAATAGGGCAAAGTCAGAGTTTGCTTCCCAGAGGCATTCTTGGTCTTTCAGCAGGAGCAGAGTTGTCCAGGAGGTTGCGAGGAAAGGCTTCCCAAGTACTCACACGACTGGCTGTGCTCTCTGGAAAGCATGTAATTAGCCAGAGGGGGAGTGTAGGTCAAACACTGCAGAACCGCGTTGAGGAAACACGTATTTCCCAGGTTGTGGAGTCCAGCTCCAACGCTTTGCCTCTGCTGCCAAGACACAGGAATCTTCTTGGCTGGCAAAGACATCCTTCCTGGTGGAGCCATTCCCTCAGCAGTGGCTGCAAGGAAAGCACATTGTCAAAGAGACTGCCTGCCTTTGTTCTAGGAAGGCAGGTTTCCAAGCCGGTGTTCTGGAGAGCAGCCCCCAGCACCAGAAGCAGCTGTGTGGAGAACACAAGCACCTAGCAGAGACAGCCCATGAAGGGCTGCCGCTCCCATTGGCTGGCCACTCAAGAGCTTATTCACATCTCTTTCTCATGGGCGACAATGACTTGTGGGCCCCGGGGAGTCACAAGATTAACCCTTTCTCTTGAAGCCTTTACTCACAGGAGTAGCTCCTTTGTCGGCCATCTCTTGCAGGCGGTACCGCATGGCAGCCTGCAGAGCGGGAGTCCATCTCTACACCGTCCAGTTCCGACTGGAAAAGGAAGGAGCCCAGTTCTTCCAAGGGCTTGCTCAGCTCACGCTCCCTTTCAGCAGCGTGCTCGCGAGCGCCGGGGCAGAGAGCGCGCAAGCAGCTCTTGCGCCAGCAGCCTCTGTGCCGCCGAGTGACCCCAGCCGTGCGGGCCATTGTGAGGGAGGGCAGCGCGGCCAAGGCGGGGCTCGTGGCAGCTGAGTGGGCACATCCTTTATGAGGCAGGGTCACGGCAGAGACGCGCTCAGCTGACGCCGGGGAGCGCAGGGCGCTGTGCAGAGCCTGTGGCCGCTGCGCTGCCCCACTCAAGGTGGGGGCAGAAGCAGGGACGGTGCTTCCGCCAGCACAGCTCTCACACCTGTTTCTCAGGCAGAATACACTCAGGAAGGGAAGAAGGCACGCGCTTGTCACCATCCCTCATGGGCACTTTGACATGGCCTATTCTCCTTGGTGCGAGGTGTCTCTTTCCCTCTTGTGGTGTGCGCCACACTCTCCCACGGCCTTGTAGAGCACAACGCCGCGCTCCTAGAGGCCCCAGGGCCCTTTTCCAGGCTTTCTCTCTAGGTGTGGAGGGAAAGCAATCAGCTCATGTTGCAGTACTGGCACCAGGGAAAGAGCCCTTCGGCAGCCATTCCGAGCAAGACTGTGTGAAGACCTTGGAAGGCCAAGAAACTTTTAGGTCATTCTGGGAGTCTCTGCACCAGTTGACGTGTGTTCACGAATGAGCAGAGAAACCTGAGGCCGCTATGCTTTAGCAGTAGGGCCCGTGCATGAGCAGTGCCAGCGTGCTCTGACTTGCTCCCTGCTGAAGGCTCTGCCAAGGACAGGGCCGCTCCCTCCTTTTGCCCCCTTAGCGGCAAACTTAGTGCCATCCAATTGACCCACAGTAGAGTGTGCAGTGAACTAGACAAGAGCACCCGATCTTAGCTACTCAGTGGGGTATGCTTGGCTAAATTTGCTTGGCAAGTTCTGTGCTCTGCCATTAGCACATGAGGGTGTGCAAAGCATTGTTGGTTGGATGCGTCTTTTCAAAGTGCATCAGGTGTTGTCCACGATTACACTGACGGGTCCTGCAGTTTGAGCTTGGCTCTCTGAGCTGCTCGGAGGGCAGGGGATTGTGCCTCCGGAAGTGCAAAGCAACGCTTCTGAAGCCATCTAGCATTTCATTCTGAGGCAGCCAAAGAGGGAGGGGCAGAGGAAGGGGGAGAGGAAGAGAGAGGGAGAGAGAGAGAGAAGAGGGAAGGGAAGAGGAAGGAGATGGCTTAAAGCAAAGATGCCTTGTTCGTAGTCCTATCACAGGCTTCTTAGGCTATGCACACATGTCCAACTCTCCCTCCGGCAGCTGAGCATGTTAGCCCCTCCTGAGAGTAGCAGTGGGGGCCATAATCTGCACTCTCTCCACGAGAGAGATGTAAGCAGATTCCTGGTGGGATGACACTGCTTGAATTTGCTGGAGCTCTGTGCAAGTTTAAGAACTCTCGGAGACCCTCTCCCACCAACATCCCCCTGTATCGTGCTGAGCATGTGGCGGTAACTTCTGTTTGGAGGAAGTCTGTAGTCATTGCCAGTAACTGCGGAGACGGCGTAGTAGAGCCCGCGTGTGTGCAGGGGCTCCTGTGCGGGTCTTTGTGGGAAGACGGGACACGTTTAGGCTTGCCCTTCATGTTTCCAGTTAGGAGCCAGTGTTTTGGTCATGGGCTAAGGTTTTAGTGCTTGTCGTTTCAGGGTAGGGATTGCGGAAGGCTTGGGGGAAGGAAGTGTTTGGAGCCCTGCTCAGGGTTCCTTTGAAGTGGTGAGGGCATGGGCTAGGTTCTGGGGCTCGAGTTAGGGCTCAGGGTGAGCATGGCGTGGCAGAGAATTGGAGTGAGGGATAAGAGTGAGGGCTGGGGTGAGAGCAGCGCCTTGGGGTGTGGGTGAAGGGAAGGCTCGGCCGGCCTGCCACCATGGCCCAGTGTGAGCTCGTGGCACGTGGCCTCTGTGTGTGCTGAGCCCTGCTTTGCTGCATCCCTTATCCAGTTTGGTGTGTCTGCCACCTCTGCGTTGGCCACCATGGCCTCACGTGGCTGTGTTGTCAGGAGCACGAGTGTATGAGTGGCCCTGCAGCTGCAAAGCCCCCATCATCCTCCTGCTGGGCCTCTTTGCATTTCCCTTGACCTTGACCTTACACTAGATACTAGAGGTTTCCTTTTCCTTGCTTCTGCCACCTCGTGGCAGGGAAACACTCCTAGCTTCTCATGAGGAGGGCTGACGCTTGAGCTGCCCGAGGTGCAGAAAGACTTGCTTCTCGCACTCCTGCCTGGTGCCCCATTTGGGCCTTTGCCACCACCAGGCCCTGCGCACCAGCAGCATCTTTGCCACCCCTTGATATTTCTGGCACCTTTAACAACACGCGCCAGAGGGAAAAGATGTGGGAAAGAAACGCCACTTCTTTTCACGGTGAGATTTCATACTGTGAAGAGTCCCAAAGATCACACACAACTCAGCAGTTGCTTTCCTGCCTTTATTTCATCCACCTACCCAAGGGATCTGCACTACTGAGTGCTCCTTAAGGCCAAGAGGACAGAGAAGAGGAAGAGGCAGAGGAGAAAGAAGTACAAAGTGATGAAATGTCCTTTTTCACTCTTTCTCCGTTTCCTTTGCATTTCGTTCTCAGCTTCCCCTTCTGCATGGGGATGTCTTCTTTTTCTGCTTCTCGGCTCTTGAGTTTTCTGGGAGGAGCCCTCAAGAGCAGAAGGAAGGGGCACGGCTGCAGGTGCTTGTCTTGGAGGAGAGCATTTTCCAGAGGGCTGCTCCAGTCCTGAATAGAGCCAAGAATCTGCTCGGTGGCTGCTGAAGCGATGCCCATGTTGCCCTCTGGACACGGATGGCAGGTGGAGCCAGCTGCTTTTGCAAGAACGCACGTGTGACCTGCCTTGCTCTGTTTGTCCTCTGCTTTGGGATGGGTAGCGAGGACGTTTCCCGGAGCTTCTGTCCTTCTCTGTGTAGTTTCTGTCACTACGGCGGGATGTGCAGCTCTTCCCATTGCAGTAGTGCTGCTGAGGGCAGTTTTGTTTGCTGCTTTGCGGGTTGTGAGAGCACCTCCTCTTGGGAGAATGAGCACCCCGTTCGTGGACACTGACGTGTTTTGGGTCCTCTTGTAGGGCTCTCTTTCTCTTTAAAGGCCTTGAGCTCTGCATTTCGAAAGAAGACATTCTAAGATGGCTCTGTGCAAAGACACGGCTTGGAAAAGCCCTAGACACAATCCCCCCCCGCCTCCAGTGCTCAGGAACAAGCCATGGTGTTTTTGCTGTCTCAGCAGATGCCACCAAACTAAAAGTAAACCAAGCAAAATTCTGCTTGTTGTTTTTTGCTTTCATGATGTGAGCATGACTAGGCCTCACTTGCAATGCCTCGCAAGGCCTCGGGAAGCTGGGCTGCGAGTGATGAAGTAGCAGGGCTGCCCTCAGTCTAGTCTTAGCCACTGGTTGAGGGATTGTGGCTGCAGCAGGAGGGCTTTCTCTGCACTGTGGCAGGGAAAACATAACGCACAAGCTACGCGTCCTGCCCATCCCTCCACAAAACAAAGAACAAAAAAAAGAAAAAAAAAGAAAAGGAAGAAAAAGGAAAATGCCTTCATCATGCTTTCTCTTTAGAAGCTTTAAGTACACTCTCTGCCCTGCGTTCCATGCTCTTCTGTTGATGAAGTCAACACAATCTTCTGGGATGAAGTATTCAGCCATTCCTATTTACTCGGGAGATGGAATAGTATAGCCCGCGTGTATGCAGGGGTTCCTCTGTTGTCCATGTATTGGTTTTGTAAAGTCAGTGGGCATGAATGCACTGTGATCTTTGTCATGCTTGCTCCTGCATTTTCCCACGTCTTCTTCTTGCTGCTGGTGTATTTCTAGAAGCCCTTCCTTTTTTCCCCTATTGTTCTTGCTAAGTTTAATTCCAAACAAGCCTTGTCCTTCCTTGATGCATCCCTGCATTCTCTGACAGTGTGCCTTTATTCCTCTCAAATGGTCTGACTCTTCTTCCACATGATGTTTTCTTTCTTTTTCTGCTTAAATTTTACCACAAGTTCCTTCCAATCCACACAGGTCACAGGTCTCCTGCCCGCCTCGCATCACTTCTTTCTTGTAGGAATGCACCAATCCTGAGCTTGGACAAAGTAGTGCTTGAATATTAGCCAACTATCCTGGACTCTCTTTCCTTCTAGGGCCCTGGACCAGGGGACTCCTTCAAGTAGGTCCCTGAAGAGGTTAAAGTTATTTCTCTTGAAATCCAGGGTTGCAATCCTACTTTTTGCCTAGTTTCCTCCTCGCAGTATATCGAATTCCAACAGCTTGAGATGGCTGGAAGGAAGATGGGAGCAGCTCAGCAGTGGATGCCACAAGCCACGGTGAACAAAGGGGTCAGAGTGGTGGATGATTGGTTGTCCCTCTTCTTTTGCCCCAATGCGCTGTGGGCCAGATCCACCACCAGCACAAAATGACCACGAGATGCCCCAAGATGTGCAACTTGTTGAGGTGAGTGTGCGAGGAAGGGCTGTGATGAGGCCTGTGATCACCATCTTGTGCATCACCAACCTCTAGTTGTGCAGATGCAATTGCAGGAAATCCAGGACATCCTCATCAATCTCCTGCTCAAAGTCCATGCAGTTCAGCAGCTGAAACACACCCTGTTGCAGATTGACTGATTATCAGAGCCAACAGCACTCCCTGAATCCTCTGAACCTCCTGCAGAGTCTCAGTTTGAGACATTTGTGAAACGTTTGAGTGGAGAATGGGCCCAAGGGCTGCATGACTTGCAAATGGTTATGAACAGTTGGCCATCAGACATGACCCTCTGGCGGAAATGAACCCAGGTTTGGGTGACTGAGGGGAATGCAGCTCCTGTGGGACAGGAGCCCAGCCCCACTGAGCTGCAGTCTGCCCCCTGCCCATGGGATAGTGAGCCCAGTGTGTGCAGGCTCTGCCCAGAGACACTGCTTACCACCATGCCCACATTGATGAAGACAGATGGTGGCAATCTCCCAGTGTTTGTAACCGCAGCTGATCACTGTGACTACATGATCAAACATCCGGGAACATTCATCGGCCGCATTCATCCACAGCTCCCTGGCCAGAGAGGGGAGAAGGTATCGTGGGCACGGAGCTGGACAGGCAAACCTCTTTGTGCTGCCTGTGCTGCCAACTCGAGCCATCCTGCCACAAGTCTGGCCCCGTGAAGCAAGCTTGCATTTCCACTCAGCTTCGGCAGTGGCAGCCTTTCCCCACCACACCTTGCCTGGCAGTACAGCTAGTCAGGCCTATTTTGGTGAGAGTGGAAAAGTGCCCTTAGTCCACCAAAGCTGTGGCCTTCCAGCTTTCTGTGTTCAGGGCAGAAATGCTGGGCCAGATGAGGAGGAAGGTGGCTCTCACCTAGTCAGCAAAGTGGCTCCTGCGTGTTAGGTCTCCAGACTCGTAAGCGTGTCCCAGCCCCCTGCCTCTCCATGGAGTCAGCCAGATGGCCATGCTGACTTCCTGCCTACATGAAACACAGAAGGCCCATTTTGTGAAGCAAGGGGTGATTGCACTGACAAAAGTGTTCTGTCCATAACATTCTGCAGATATGGTGTGGCAGGGGAGATGTCTACAACGCCCTGAGATATCTGTTGCTGCCATTGCCTTTTTTTCTCTACTGCGTAACCCTCCACCTCCAGCCCTAGGCGGGTGGCCTGACTTTGCCTAGGTGTCCCCTGCATTGCCCCCTTGGAGAGATGGGAGGAGAAGGATGGAGCTCCTGGTGGGGCTGACCAGAGGATGCTTTTCCTCCTGACCATATATCTGGCTGTAGCCTTGAAGGTCCTGCTGCCACAACCTGTGGGCAGTGAGTAGTGAGCTGCTGGGGTGCGGCTGGATGGCTGGGATCAGGGTCATGGTGTGCTGGTCCCATAAAGAGGCAGAGCTTGCAGGTCGCCAGAGGGGCTACAGCTCTGCCGCTGGCACAAAGCTTTTGGCTATCCCAGGTTCAGGGAGAGTGGGATGCACCTGCACTCGATGCTTGGGAGGCACATCATCTTTGCCAGGGGAGAAGGGGAAAGAGTTCTCTGGGCATGGAGCAGCACCATAGAAGTTGCATGTTTTGACAATACGATGCAGAGAGTGGTGGTTCCTCGCTAGTCTGACAGTATGTTGGAAGTGAGGGAATATAGGCCTGGCAGCTGGGACCTTAATCCCCTGACAGAGACAGTGTTGCAAAAATCAGCATTATTCCTGCTCCCTGAACTGAGGTGGACAACCAGCTTGTCACCAGTCACCTGTTGCTTTAGGCGATGGTCATCAAGCCAGGGCGCACCTGTCTCGATGTTCTCCTGGGGACAGGCAGGTCAGCAGGAGCAGAAGGAGATGCTCCGACAGCTGTGGGAAGGATGAGCGTGTGTGTCTGCAGGAGGAGCGGGCTGGAGAGTCACTTTCGGATTCCTTGTTTAGGCACCTCAGTGGAATGCATGCGCCCAGGTTGGGGAGCACTTGTGTTCGGTCACAGTATGTTACACTTCATTGTACATTAGCCCCTTTCAGAAGCTTAATGCCAAATTCTCTTAGTAGTTAACAGCGTTGGCACCGATGGCACATAGTTCTTCCACACTCTCAAATCTTCCTTGCTCTTTCTGGTCTTGTTTGAAGACTCTCCCAAGAGCTCTTCTGTACTGAAATGCTTCTTAATACAGTATCATCGAGATCAGTATCATCGAGATCAAGTTGCTGGCCCTCAGTACATTCTCCTATGAATGAATCAAATCCTCAGGGTAACTAGGGCAGTCTCATTTTGAGCTTCTTTTCACCCAAAGCTTTAAGAGAGTGGCACAACCTGGGCAAATGCAGATTCTCCATTAAGCCTTGAAGCAATCTGAGAATTAGCTGAGAAAGTTGTCTAGTTCATGGAATGTTGCTCTGACTGTTCTGCATGGAAGTATTAAATGGTGCAAAGAAAGACAGTTTTTGTTCAGTCATATGAGCAGCTAGCTACTAAATCTGCTTGGTAATTTGGTCAAAAACAGATGTCCCATTGCAGTGGGAAAGGTTGCCAGGTCCAGATTAACACCATTTTCAAAAAGAATAGCATTGAGGGCAGATACACACACGCATCCAAAATCACGCATGTCTTATTATCACAAGTGCTCTGCCCGATGCAGGTACCATAGAAATGTTTCACACTGCATAATTTTGAAGCACTAGGCATGGTAGGGCAGGTCCATCCTTGATTGGATAGCCAGTAGGTGCAACATTTACTAATTTCGTTAAGTGTCCAGTGCAAGCTGTCTCTTGCAACTATAGATAGCCACCTATTTTCATTCAAGGCTTTAGGAATGACAAGAGAATGGCATAAAGGTATTATTTGAGTGTCCCTCACCTGTGCAATCCCCACCAACTTTCTTTTGTGTTGTCATTGTAACAAACGCCTTGCGTAGTTTTAAGCCTTTCTCCTTTGAATTTGTCTTTCACTAGGTCAGAGAGCAATCATTTTAGGGTTAGTGTAACATTATTGCCTGCTGTCAATCCTTGACCTCATGCTCTTACAGATGGTATTCCTCCTCTCCCCATAGCTCTAAAGATGGGTCTTGACTTATTTTTCAAGATCCCAGCTGTTCCACAGACAACATGAGAAGGTAGAACCTGATGCCCACAATGACACGGTGTCCTGCTAGCTTGTTAAGGGAGACAGTAAAATAATCCATAGGGGGTCAACCAATAAACTTTATTCACCAGTGCAAGATCTTTGTGCTAACAACATCCACCATTAAGTGGCACAATTGTTATGGGGCATAAGCTTTGTAATTAGCCTCTTGCAATTAGTGCAACTGACTAAGGTATGCTGCTTGTCCCTGGTAAAATGCTATAGCGTTTCTTCACCATGAGCGTCCAGGAGATGACACCACCTTGCAAAGAGATGACAACTGCTAGCATATTTCTTCTCCCTGAATGTGCAGAGGACTCTCAACTGGCTACCCCGCATGGATAGAGGAGCGTAAGATCCAAACCAGGACAGGATCACAGCTTTACTTTCCCACCATCAATCCTTCTTCCCTTCCCAGACTGGTCACAGTGCAGCAGCTCCCCTGATGTAAGAGAGCCCCAGGAAGGAAGGAGTGTTCCAAACTTTTCTGCTCCCTTGCAAATCCTGGACTCCATGGGACGACTTGCTACTACAGGGGCTGGCATTGAGCTCTCTCAGCTCTGGCTTCCTGGTGATGCAAAACATCTTGCAGGTCTGGCATTGTCAGAGAGTGGGTCCATCAGGTCAGTGTCTCATGCCCAAGGACTCCTGATGGGACATCTCCTCACAGTACCAGAAGCGGGGAGCATGCCTTGGGGAGTAGGACCATCTCCCTCAAGGGAGCATGGCTTCCCCAGCATGCTCTCCCATGAGCCAGGGGTCTCCTGGTTGCAGAGGCCCTTCTCCTCTGTCACCCCAACAGCAAAGCCTTCCTCAGTGCCCCATGTGGCTCACACTCGTCTGTCCCCCTGCCCCTGCCAAAACTTTGCCTTGCACCAAAGCAGGGGAGGAGCTTGATCCTCCTTCTCAGGATCCACACAGCTGGCAGTTGACACTGCTGGTCCCCAGCTCCTCCTCACTCACAGAGAGGGATCTGGACAGGCTGGATTGATGGGCTGAAGCCAGCTGTAGGAGATTCAACAAGACCAAGTACTGGGTCCTGCATTTGGTCACAACAACCCCATGCAACACTACGGGCTTGGGGCAGAGCAGCTGCAGAGCTGCACAGCAGACAAGGATCTGGGAGTGTTGTCTGACGGCTGTTGAACATGAGCCAGCAGTGTGCCCAGGTGGTCAAGATGATCAACAGCATCCTGGCTAGTGTCAAGAATAATGTAGTCAGCAGGACTAAGGGAGTGATTGTACCTTCTGCTCGGTGCTAGTAAGGCTGTCCTTCAAATAATGTGCTTAGTTTTGGGCCTCTCACTACAAGAAAGACATTGATGCACTGGAGTGTGTGCAAAGAAGGGCAACAAAGTTGGAAGGGGCTGGAGCACAAACCTTATGAGGGAACTGGGAGTAGTTAGTCTGGAGGAGGCTCAAGGGAGACCTTATTGCGCTCTACAACTACCTGAAAGAAAGTTGTAGTGAGGCAGTGTAAGAGACTGTTTTGAATTGTCTTTTGTCTCGACATTGTTGCCATAACTCCTTGGCCTTGGCTCAGGGAAAACCGTGATGTCAGCTCCAGGTGTTTCGTCTCCCTACAATTACCTACTTCTTGACCTTGGCACCCTACCTCTGGGAGGACTGTGAGATTAACACGAGGCCCAAACAATGCCCAGCAGTGTCTATGGAGCAGGGCTGGCACTCATGTTGGGGGAAGAGGAGCACCAGAGCAGGCAGAGAAGGGAGGCGGACTCCGCAAGTACAGGGACGTAAAAGCACTTCGTATTCCCCGCCTGGGGGGAGCGTGCAGCAGCTTCTTCCCAGATGTGTGTGGTTTCTTCTGGGGTGCACAGCTTCTTTCCCGGGACATCACCTGCATCGAGGTGTGTGGAACATCACCTGCACCAAGGAGCATGCAGGACATCACCAGCACCGAGGCACCTGTGCCTGCACCAAAGCAGAGCCAACGACACTTAGCTGGACTGGTGGTGGTGGTAACTATAATCCTGCTACATCTCTCTCTTCCGCTTGCTTGCTTATCCTTCTTTCTTTTTTCCTTCTTCTCTCTGTCCTATTGCGCTTATGAGAATAAAGTTTACAAGGTTGTACGGCATTTGACCTCATTTGCGTCTTAAATCTCACTCTTGGGATCTTATTGAAACCTCCCCCGACACTGGATCGGGACAGGCAGGAGGTCTGTCTCTTCTCCAAAACAACTATCAATAGGAGAAGAGGAATTGGCCTCAAGTTGTGCCAGGACAGGTTCAGGTTAGATATTAGGAAAAAATTCTACACGCAAAGGGTAAAATGTATGTGGACTCAGAGAACAGTGGGAGAACAAAGAAGGATTTTGCAGGATCCATTGCAGCATGCATGCAACTGCTGTCCCTGGTTGCTTATCGTCTGCATGATTTGATGCAGGTTGGCTGCCAGAGGAGGCACTCACTGCATGTGGGCAAACACGGTCCTTGCCTTGCTCCCCATCCGCTCCCCATCAGTGTTATTTTCATGGGCAGCATAGATGGGACTGTTCCCCAAGCTTTTTTCCCTCTTCCATCACTCTCACCCCTGGCCACAGCACTTCCTGTAACCTCCCGTCCAGGCCCTTTTCCCTGCTAGCACAGGGGGTGGAATATAGTGAGTTGTCACTGCCCACAAATGAGTTTTGGGGATGAGGGAATATTTCACACTTCTGGGAAATATTCTTGCTGGGGAAATATTCTTGCTGGGGAAGTTGAGAAAAAACTTTGTTGTATTTTCTTTTACACGTCTTCATGCTGTAGAAATTTCCTCATTGTAGTGACAGGTAAGAGTCTCTTAGCGGCTGTGTTGTGGGGCTACGTGACATTTCTAGATAATTTAAGTTTCATTGAAATGAGCAGACTCCAAAGCAGCTGTATCAAATCCTATTAGAGGATGAAAAGGAGGAAGAGTGAGCCAAATGCGGAGATGAGTGCATAAGTAAGAAGCCTTACCTCTGTCCTCAGACTGGCAGTTATTGGTAGCACTTACAATAACAGGCTTTTTAAATGTGTTTTTAAACCTTTTTTTTTAATAATTTTTTTTTTCAAATAAAATAGCTAAGTGCTATGGCATGCTCATGCCATCTAGCACGATAAAAACATATTTTCTTTATTCTAGAGCTTTCACCTACATCCTTTTTCAGCCTGAATGCCTTCTTTGAGTTCTGGTTGTATTTCAGATACACGCTGGCATCAACTAACTTGGTCACAACTTGTAAGCAGCAGATCCTTCTAGGGATGCAGAATGCAGCTATGTATCATAAATGCCTGTTTATCTTCTTTAAGTTGGTATCTTGATCAAGTGCAATTCTCAACTCCTTTGTCTGAACACATCAGAATTACTTGCAGCATATTAAAATTCAAAACAGGAATGCTAAATTGGTGAGGAGAGGGGAGTGGAGGGGAGAACTGAAGAGGAAACAAGCCATAAAAAGGAGGAGATAGTGGGCTGCTAAAGGGCAGTCGGACAGACTCGCCGTGAAGCAGGACAAGGAATTTGTGACCTCTCCATGGAGCTGGGAAGAGGGCTTTTTAGCATTGTTGCATTTTATTCAGAGAAAGCTGCATGTCTGTGTTTTGCTGTGCATTTAGAGGAAGGAGGAGAGTTTGAGGCTGCTGCATGTGCAGTGCTAATTGTGTTTTTCTGCTTCTTGAAGCAGTACAAATAGCTCCAGTGCACAACCTGGCAGGGAAGCAAGTCCCTTCCTCTAGGCCTCCTCCTGTGATCCAGGGTCAAAGGGTGCTGAGTTACAGCCCAAGCTGCCCCCCTGGGCAGTCCCAGCTTTGCCTCGGGTCGTATCCCAGGCCACAGCCTTCAGCTGCGGGCTCTGTGAAGCAGTGACGCTTCTTCCAGCAGGGCTTTAATCTCGCTGAGCAGCAGTTACAGCCAGGTAAGGACTGTGATGGGTGCAAGGGAGCACTCTGGATTGGCTTCTCTTGTCTTCGTCTTTTGCCGTAAGCCAGTGGAGGTGTGTGGTAGGTGTTGGCTGCGTTTAATGTGCCCTACACATTGACCCACTTTTATCCTGATAGCACTGGGAGCTCAAGCCAGTGAATTTGGACTCATGGGTGATGCGGTGTCCTGTGAAGAGAAAGCAGAAGTGCAGTATGCCAAGCTGCTGAGGAAATCACATGATGCAGCCATTAGATGTATGAAGGATGTGGAACACAGGCCCTAAAAGCTCCTGTCGTTTTCTCTCAAGTTGCTGTGGGTGGATAATAATGTTTTTTCTGAAGGTTTGAGCAAGGGTGCTTGTGTCGGCACCAGCTTGATCACCTGAATGCTGGTTCGTAAGTGTAAGATATGTCCCTATAGGCTGCCCATTCTTGTCGTTAGAAGAGGTACAGCAGAATGGAGAAGTGCCTCATCTCGAAGAGAATTGCATCTTTGAGTCTCCTGGGAATGGGGGTGGGCTTGGACATGGAGCTTAAAAGAACATACTGGTAAGAGAGAAGGAATAAGACAAATTTTCAACCTAAGCTAATGCCCTGGCTGACATGTTCTTCCTTCTGAAAATACAGTATTCTGAAAACTTTACACTTGCAAACCGGAGCCATCGGGGGAAGCGGAACCGGGATACAGGGGTGTGGTGGGATCAGGGTGATGGGGAAACCAGGGTAAGGGGGTCCTGGCACGGGAGCATTGGGACATGAGGGAACTGGGGACATGGAGAACAGCGGAAAGGGGCACCGCCGGAAAGGGGAACCAAAGCATCGAAGTCCCAGGGACACGAGGACTGGGAGCCGCGGGCACCATGGACAGGGGGTCACGGGGACTTGGGGGAAATGGGGACAGAGGCACTGCGGGAAGCGGGAAGAGAGTGACAGGACCAGCGCGGCAAGGACAGACGGGGGGAAGAGGGAACCGGGGGAAGGTGAAACTGGGGATGCGGAGACGGAGGCAAGAGGGAATCGGGGACGCAGAGACCGGGGGAAGGGGAATCCGGGGACGACGGAACCGGGGGAAGGGGGAACCTGGGACGCGGGAACTGGGGGAAGGAGGAATCGGAGGAAGGGGGATCCTGGGGTGCCGGGAGCCACTGAGCTGCCGCTGACGATATCACCCAGCGCCGAGCGACGTCCCAGCCGCAGTGAGGCTCTCAGCAGGCGCGAAGTCACCCCCGGCGCCGCAGTGACATCACGGCGCGGCGCTGACGTCACGCGGTGTTGCTGTTAGTGTTGGAGGCCTATTCCCCAAGGTAGTGCTAAGGGTGTTGGGAGGGCCAAGCGAAGGGGCACAGCAGGAGCAGCTGCTGCTGCTCCTGGAGGCAGTTTCTCTGGGTCACAGCTTTGGTGGGAAACGCTCCTCGACCGTCTAGAAATGAGCCGGGCTGAATGAGGGGGCTTTAGTCTTTCGAGGGGACTTTGAGATCAGCAAGTTACCGTGAGATTCACAAAGTAAAGATGCTTCAGTGTCATTTAGCTGCAGCCGTGAGGCTGTTCGGGACTATGGATCCCTCACCTACCTGTGAGACAACGAACGTTACTCTGGTGCCCAGAGGCAACTTTGTGCTGGATTTGGGGACAATGATGGTTGCAAGAAACCTCCCACAGTCGTGGGCTTCCCCGCCAAGCTCCGCCGTGCTCGGTGACCCTTCGCTGCCTGTGCTGGCTCTGCCCCTTCACAAAGTTACTCTGTGCCTCTGCTGGGACGTGTCCTCTCTGGAACGTGTGGACAGACGTGGTGCCGGGTAGAGCTGCCTGGCCAGGCAGAGCAGGGTGAATGTGACCCTAGGAGGACGGGCTTGGAAGCCACAGGGAGCCGCTGCAGCCAGAGCAGTGACCCCATAGAACAGACCCTGCGGAGTGCCACCGAGTTCAGCTGGGGCTATGCGGCACATGCAGCGCTCCAGCCGAGCAGCAGTGGATGGGTGGAGAAGCCACCCTGGTGGCTTAGAGCTTGTGTCCTCCAGAAATGGGCCGAGCCGAGAGGTTCTAGGCAGGGGGATGGTGTCTGAGGGCACAGGCAGAGACAGCAGCAGTGAAGCTGTGAACACGACCATGTCCGAGTCCCTTGGCAGCACTCTGGGGCAGGGCAGGACCATGTCCATGGGGCTGATGGCCCCAGCGCTGTAGGATCCTCTGATGATCATGAAATAAGTGATTGGCTTCCTTTTCTTGACAGCCCTCGGGCATGGGGCGGACATTTTCCCTATGTGATGGGGATTGTCCCTTGACAGGGAATCTGCTACAGCCAGGTTGTGACAGAAAGGGGTCTGATCCAGGAGGAGGCCAGGGCTGACAGCGAGGGACTTAGTCCCCGCTGTGTGGTGTGACCTGGTGTCCCCACCGGCCTCTGCTCAGCTCAACTGTGGCTGCAGCCCTGGCCCGGGGACACTCAATGGCCTGTCCTGGCCTCAGGGTGTGGAGCTGAAAAGGGCCAGGAGCAGCTCAGAGACAGCTCTGGCTGCTGCCAGGAGATGGAGGCAGTGGGGGCTGCCTCTGCTCAGGGCCCCGGCCCCCTCCTTGCACGGCCATCCCTCCTTTGCCAACGGCATCCTGCTTCTGGTTAGAATCAAAGCTGCTCTCAAGACCCCGGCTGCTCTGCGGGCAATTTCAGGGCAGGGGATATGACCAAGGTTGCTCTTTAAGAGGTGACAGATTCGTAAGGGCAATGTGAAAAGTGGCACGTGTGGTGTCATCATGACAATGTGCAACTGCTCAATGCCCACGTGAGGTAACCTAGAGAAGCTCAAAATTCCAGAACTCTGCCTGAGTTCTGTTGACAGTCAGGTATCCACGAGCGACTGGCAGGACGAAGAGGACAAGTAAGTCGGTTTTCCCCATCTTCACTGTTGCCCGTGAGCGATCCTGGCTCCCTCCCTGGCTGCCCGTGTGTGCGTGCTGGGCAGTGCGCAGGCGTGAGAGTGCAGGCAGGTGAGAGGAGCCCATTGACCTCAAGATACCCGCAGCTTCCTTGAGGAGAGGGCCAACCTGGAGGCCGCTTTGGGGAACGGCCTCCTTGCAGCTTTAACTCATCAACGCTCTTCCCAGCGCATCACATCCAAGCAATTTCTCTCTTTCTGTGTTGACCTTTGCAGGGTCCTTTGCCAGGATGGCCATTAAAAAGAGCCGTCTGATCTCTGTTGTTCTGGCGTTACTGCTCCTGGAGTCATTCATTGCCCGTCAGCTGGTCTTGTTCAAGGTCACCTTGTCACCCAAGGCCAAGGTGAGCAGCACTGCAGAGCAGACATGTGGCACAGATGCTCCATGAGACAAGAGCTCATGTTAGGGCTTTGGAGTGTGTGGGGCTCGCTAGGATGAGTCTTGCAGGTCATAGGCGTGAGTCTTCTCCAGCCATGCCAAAATGCAGGCAGAAGAGAGAAGGCAGGGGCCCTGAAAGAGCCTTGCTGGAGCTGGGGCCAGCATGGGCCAGGCTGATCGAGCCCTCTGGCTGACTCTGTGCCCTTCATCTCAGACTCAAGACCAGACCTTGAAGGGCGCTGTCCTGTCACTGCTCTACTTGGCCGTGCTGGAGACTGCCATAGCTTTGGGAGGGTCTCCGCATTAAGAGCAATAAGAGTTGCTCTTTGGGACACCCTCTTGGGGACATCTTAGCTTGAACAAAGTGACCGGTCTCCTGGCAGGGCTGGGCTCCAGCCCCACCATCCCTGCTGCTCTTCCAGCCAGCCACGAGCTCTTCATTTGTGCTTCCAGGTGGACCGAGAGATGGACGCCGGCTCGTCCCACCCCACTCTGTTCATCATCAAAAGGGAGACAGGTGATGACAACAACATGGCTGAGATCAGGCAGAGCTTTTTCTGTAATGTGCAGGGTCAGTATCCCCTCTGCGGTGGCCTTGATGCTGCCCTGGGTTTGTGTGTGTGTCTGTATGGCAGCTGGGGTGGCCTCGTTTCCCACTCCTTAGTGTGCCAAAGCGGGGCGTTTCTCATCCGAGTGACCTGACTCTCTTCCAGGACCAGGCATATCAAGCTATGCCAACGATACTGCGAAAGCTCTGGAGTCCCTAAGAGAGTGGCTGGACAGAGCTCTGAAGGCCATTGCCACTGAGAAAGGGAGAGAGGAAGCAGCTTTTCTTGGAGCACCAGCAGGCAGCAGGCTCCTGAGGTACTTGTGCACGCCCTGAGGAGAAGGGGAGGTGGCCAAGCTGCAGGCAGCCGCCAGCAGCCTGGCTAATGCGGCATCCTGCACGGGGCCGGCTGCGCCGAGCTCCCCAGCTGCCCTGAGCAAGGGAGCCCTGGCAGGAAGGCAGCACAGTGGGGAGCCGTGGCAGGGCCTGAGCTGTACTGGCCCCTGTGCTGGGCCCTGGGGGCCCAGAGACAGACGCTGGCCTTTTTGGGAGCCCACGAGCGCCAAGGATGCTGCTCTGCTTCTTGCCAAGCGGGAAATGCTCCGTGCTCTTGCTTTGCTCTTCCTTCTTCCTGCAACATAAGGCAGTGGTTCCCACCAGGGCACGCACTTTCTGCAGACGTGGTTGGGTGCTGGTAGGGGTGTGTGTTCAAGGTAGAATGCCAAAGGGCTGTTGTGCCACCTCATCTTGCTTTTCCCTGGAAAAGCAAGGAACACCTTGTACAAGCTAGAGAGCAGCAAACATCATTTCACAGCAACTGCTCAGGACCAAACGCTGCAATATGTGAAAGTAGGAGGAAGCCAACTGCTTCCTTGGGTTCTCTGCATTGGGATTATTTCACTGCATTTGTTTCTTGAATTTTGGATGCTTCTTAGGGAAAAGAACAACTCATCAGCAGATCAAAGCATGGAGGGCATTGCTAAGAGCATGAAGGAGTTTGCCATGGATTTCCACGGGGTTCGAATCATCACAGGGCAAGAGGAAAGAGCTTATGGCTGGATCAGCGTCACCTACCTAATCTATTCCTTCCCTGAGGTGAGAGAAGGCTGAAACAGCCACCCCTTCTTTGCACTGGGTGCTTGTTGGTTTGTGTGGTTGTTCCTTTCTTTCTTTTGGATCTTTCTTAGCTTTTTAAACTCACTTAGCACAGAAGGAAAGGTCTGGGTCTTTGCGCCTCAGGAATGATGTAGGAGAAGGAATTCTTTTATTAGGCTAAAGTACAAGGGGAGGGAGAGAGCAAGGATGAGGGTTTTGCAGCCAGAAGATCAGGGCACATCCCCATGCCATGTGGACACAGGGAAGAAAACCCCATGCTAACTAACACCGAGCACATCTGGAAAAGCCAAGGCCAGCCGATGCCCTCAAGGACATCCCTTCTGCTTTATTCTGTTTGGCTCTGAACTAATCCAGTTGTGCTCTGGGAACCAGCTCACACATTTCCCCCTCCCTGCCCGCCAACCACCACCCCCAAAAAGGAAAAAAAAAAAAACAAAAAACAAAAACCACAACTGCCTTAAATGGGAGGAGAATGTGACTTGCACCCAGGACATAGGGCTGTCTTGGGATCCTCTTTCTGTCCTGTCTCGTCCTGGCAGAACTCCTGCTAACACGCAGCTGTGCAGCTCAGCCCCGTGGCCAAGGCTCGTGGAGACCTCCTGCCTGGGGACACGCGCTGTGCCTGTGCCAGGCCTGGCACGCAGGGCCCCAGTGCTGCTAGGGGCATCTCTGTGCTAGAGCTGCCCTCACGATGCCCCTCTCTCCTTTGGCAGCCCGGGAGCACGGACGTCGGCTGGAGCCTGGGCTACGCGATGGAGCTCGTCAACACCATCCCACAGGAGGTGCTGCACTTGGTGTGGAAAAAACCCTCCGTGCGCGCTGCAGCCGTGGCCTTCGTGGGTCTCGTTGTCATCCACATGCAATGGCCATGTAGGAGCTGGGCTGCATCTCTAAGAGAGTAGGAGGGCATCGAGGCTGGACGGCTGACTTGGGCAGGGTGACTTATAAATATATAAATTAACTTATAAAACTTATAAATATATAAATTTATAAATATATAAATTATATTATAATAAATAGATAAGTATTATAGAAATTATATTATAATAAATAAATAAATACATAATATAGAAATAAATGGCATTCTAAAGAATGCCTTCCAGAATGCATTAAAGAAATTCTCGTTCTTTTGCTCTTGAATCAAAAGGATTTTAATGTTGTTCGTCCCAGGTAAGGGGGGGTGCCGATGGTGGGAGCTGAGGCGAGGTGCCAGAACAAGGGCCTTGGCCATGGGGAGGTGCTCTGCAAAATGCAGCTCAGTCCCCGGTGTGTGGTGTGACCTGGCTCCCCACCGGCCTCTGCTCAGGTCGCCTGTGGCTGCAGCCCTGGCCCGGGGACGCTCAATGGCCTGTCCTGGCCTCAGAGTGTGGAGCTGAAAACCCAGCCTGGGAGCACCCCATTTCCCGGTCCTTGTGCACCCTCAGCTGTGACTGGGACCCCGGCACAGGCCACTGGGATTTCATTCCTGCTGTGGGTGCCACTGTCTGCTGAAGGGCACAGAGCAGCAGAGCGGTGGAGGAGGGAGGACAGGGGATGTGAAGGCTGAGCCGAACAGCAGGGAGCAGGAGGCAGCAAAGCCTCTGACTCAGGAGGGGACACAAACGCAGGGACAGCGACCCACATTCCAGCTCCTTTTCCCGCCCCCGCCGCGCTCCCAGCCTTTCCACGGCCGCGCTCCCGCCGGCGGCCGCCGCTCCGGGCACTGTCCCCTTGCCCGGGACGGCAGAGCTGCTGCAGCCCCAGGGCCCGGCACACGGCCGCACTCGCGGCCACGGCCGCTCCCGGCGCAGAGCCCCCGGGCGCTGCCCCCGCCGCCCGCACCCGCTGCCCGCAGGGGAAGGGGCTTCGCGCTGCCAGGGACGCGCTCCAGGCGCCTGCGGAACCGGGAACCGGGGAAGCGGGAACCACTGCGGGAAGGGGGAGCTGGGGATCACGGTCCCGGCCATGCGGGAACCAGAGCTCGGGGGCACCACGGACAGGGGCTCACGGGGACTGGGGGGAAGCGGGGACGGAAGCACCGCGGGAAGCAGGAAGAGAGTGACGGGAGCAGCGCGGCAAGGACGGACCGGGGACGGGAGGGACCGGGGGAAGGAGGAATCGGGGACCGGAGAAAGGGGGAATCGGGGACGCGGGGACCGGGCAATCGCGGTCCCAGCGACACCGGCGCTGGAACCGGGAGTGAGGAGAGCGCCCCGCGCCGGGAGCCACCGAGCTGCCGCTGACATCATCACCCGGCGCCGAACGACGTTCCAGCCGTAGGGAGGCGCTCTGCGCCGGGAGCCACAGAGCTGCCGCTGACGTCATCACCCGGCGCCGAGCGCCGTCCCCGCCGCAGTGAGGCGCTCAGCAGCCCCCGCCGACGGCCTCAGCACCTACTTCAGCACCATCGTGTCTGTGCGGCTCTGCTGGGATGGCGAGAACCACAGAATCACAGAACGCTGAAGGTTGGAAGGGACCTCTGGAGGTCATCTAGTCCAACCCCCCTGCACACGCAGGGTTGCCTAGAGCACGTGGCACAGGACTGCATCCAAGCGGGTTTGGAAGATCTCCAGAGAAGGAGACTCCACAACCTCTCTGGGCAGCCTGTTCCAGCGCTCTGTCACCTTCACTGTTAAGAAATTTTTCCTTAAGTTCATGTGGAACTTATGGTGCTTCAGTTTGAGGCCATTACCTCTAGTTCTGTCGGTGGCCACCAGGGAAAAGAGGCCAGCACCATCCTCCTCACTGCCTCCCTTGAGGTACTTATAGACACTGCTCAGGTCCCCTCTCAGCCTTCTCTTCTCCAGGCTGAACAGGCCCAGCTCCCTCAGCCTCTCCTCATGGTTCAGATGTTCCAGGCCCCTGATCATCCTTGTGGCCCTGTGCTGGACTCTCTCCAGCAGCTCCACATCCCTCTTATACTGTGGAGCCCAGAACTGGACACAATAGTCCAGATGCGGCTTCACCAGGGCTGAGTAGAGGGGCAGGATCACCTCCCTCGACCTGCTGGAGATGCTCTTCTTAATGCACCCCAGGATCCCATTGGCCTTCTTGGCCATGAGTGCACACTGCTGCCTCATGGTCAACTTACCCTCCACCATGACACCCAGGTCTTTCTCCGCAGAGCTGCTCTCCAGAAGGTCAGTCCCCAGCCATCCGCGTCGCCCCCTCAGTTCACGCGGCAGGCGCGGAGCAGCAGCAGCTGCAGCAGGATGAAGACGGGCGCCATGACCAGCCCTTACCAGAGCTCGCGCGTGCCCTCCGCCAGCTTCTGGCACAGCAGCAGCTCGAAGACGAACTTGAGCCCCAGCACGGTGATCACCCAGAGCAGCTGCAGGACGGCCAGGTTTCTCTTTCCCTTTTGTGGTGTGCGCCACACTCTCCCACGGCCTTGTAGAGCACAACACCGCACTCCTAGAGCAGGGCCCTTTTCCAGGCTTTCTCTCTAGGTGTGGAGGGAAAGCAATCGGCTCATGTTGCAGTACTGGCACCAGGGAAAGAGCCCTTCGGCTGCCCTTCCGAGCAAGACTCTGTGAAGCCCTTGGAAGGCCAAGAAGCTTTTATTTCATTCTGGGAGCCTCTGCAGAAGCTGACGTGGGTCCGCGAATGAGCAGAAAAGCCTGAGGCTGCTATGCTTTAGCAGTAGGGCCCGTGCATGAGCAGTGCCAGCATGCTCTGGCTTGCTCCCTGCTGAAGGCTCTCTCAAGGACAGGGCCGCTCCCTCCTTTTGCCCCCTCAGTGGCAAACTTAGTGCCATCCAATTGACCCACAGTAGAGTCTGCAGCGAACTAGACAAGGAGTTCTGATGCTTGAGCTGCCCGAGGTGCAGAAAGACTTGCTTCTCGCACTCCTGCCAGGTGCCCCATTTGGGCCTTTGCCACCTCCAGGCCCTGCGCACCAGCAGCATCTTTGCCACCCCTTGATATTTCTGGCACCTTTAACAACACGCGCCAGAGGGAAAAGATGTGGGAAAGAAACGCCGCTTTTTTTCACGGTGAGATTTCATACTGTGAAGAGTCCCAAAGATCACACACAACTCAGCAGTTGCTTTCCTGCCTTTATTTCATCCACCTACCCAAGGGATCTGCACTACTGAGTGCTCCTTAAGGCCAAGAGGACAGAGAAGAGGAAGAGGCAGAGGAGAAAGAAGTACAAAGTGATGAAATGTCCTTTTTCACTCTTTCTCCGTTTCCTTTGCATTTCGTTCTCAGCTTCCCCTTCTGCATGGGGATGTCTTCTTTTTCTGCTTCTCGGCTCTTGAGTTTTCTGGGAGGAGCCCTCAAGAGCAGAAGGAAGGGGCACGGCTGCAGGTGCTTGTCTTGGAGGAGAGCATTTTCCAGAGGGCTGCTCCAGTCCTGAATAGAGCCAAGAATCTGCTCGGTGGCTGCTGAAGCGATGCCCATGTTGCCCTCTGGACACGGATGGCAGGTGGAGCCAGCTGCTTTTGCAAGAACGCACGTGTGACCTGCCTTGCTCTGTTTGTCCTCTGCTTTGGGATGGGTAGCGAGGACGTTTCCCGGAGCTTCTGTCCTTCTCTGTGTAGTTTCTGTCACTACGGCAGGATGTGCAGCTCTTCCCATTGCAGTAGTGCTGCTGAGGGCAGTTTTGTTTGCTGCTTTGCAGGTTGTGAGAGCACCTCCTCTTGGGAGAATGAGCACCCCGTTCGTGGACACTGGCGTGTTTTGGGTCCTCTTGCAGGGCTCTCTTTCTCTTTAAAGGCCTTGAGCTCTGCATTTCAAAAGAAGACATTCTAAGATGGCTCTGTGCAAAGACACGGCTTGGAAAAGCCCTAGACACAATCCCCCCCGCCTCCAGTGCTCAGGAACAAGCCATGGTGTTTTTGCTGTCTCAGCAGATGCCACCAAACTAAAAGTAAACCGAGCAAAATTCTGCTTGTTGTTTTTTGCTTTCATGATGTGAGCATGATTAGGCCTCACTTGCAATGCCTCGCAAGGCCTCGGGAAGCTGGGCTGCGAGTGAGGAAGCAGCAGGGCTGCACTCAGTCTAGTCTTAGCCACTGGTTGAGGGATTGTGGCTGCAGCAGGAGGGCTTTCTCTGCACTGTGGCAGGGAAAACATAACGCACAAGCTACGCGTCCTGCCCATCCCTCCGCAAAACAAAGAACAAAAAAACCCCAAAATAAATAAATAAGGAAGAAAAAGGAAAATGCCACAATCCATTTTGTGCCTCAGTCCTTCCCTCTCTAACCCCCGCAAATACCTTCATCATGGGAGGTGGGTGCTGTGGTGCCGGAAGTGCAGCCTGCTCCTTCTTAGCCCGCTGCTGAGCAAGGCGCGAAGGGCCATGAGATGGCACGGGTGCATAAGAAGGGCGCTCTCCAGGTGTCTCTTCACAGCACCTTGGGAAACAACAGTCACCTCGCTTGAGACCTGTTCTGTGAGCCTGCTCCTGGGCTGAACCCCATCCTAGCATTTTCTAGGAGCGGCTGCCATGGCATACTGAAAACGTAGGCCAGACTGCCAAGTGAAGACTAGATACTGGTCTTCCTCCCACGCCTGTCCCTTTCAGAGCAAGAACTCCTGCTTACACCACCTCTGGCCTGACTTTCCCCTCATTTCAGCGCTCGCCGCTACAGGGAGCGTATACGTGACAAGTGACGCCAGTGCAGCAGGTGACGGCCAAGAAATGAAAGCCAGTACGTGCCTTGGGGAATTGCAGACTGGATAGACTTGAATTCTACCAATAGCCCCTTCCCGTCAGGACAGAGAGTAAAACACAGAGCAGGAGGAGGATAAGAAGAGATGTTTGAGTAGTGCCAAAAGCAAATGTACCCTGAAGGCCCTGCAATACACTTGCTCTTACCTGATATAAAAAAGTATATATGCCTGCTGTTTGAGGACGGTTTTGATGTCACAGGCAACTACCGAGTCGTCGTTCATCTGATACCACCGTCCATTACTGGCCTGCAAATAAAGGCAGAGATGCCTTTAGAGCAACCGCATGCTTTCTTCAGGAAAACGGCCAGAGAACGCTCGCAGGCAAAGGATACTCCAAGACTCGTCACCAGGACACCCGTAACAAGTCCTTTCCCCTTAAAAGCGGTGCTTGCCAGCCACAGGCAGGGGCAAGCTTCTCTTCACCAGCACAGATTTTGCCCTGCCACAAATGAAGCTGATGCTTACCTTGGTGAAGCAGACGTAGTGCCCTGCACGACCGCTCAGCCCTCTATGCACCAGGACCGCGTATAAGGCATAGAGGACCCGTTCTCCAGAGGACTGGGACATGTACGGTCGAAGGTTCAAATACTCAGGGTAGGCCACATCCTGAAGGCAGAGCAAGAAGATTGAAAACCCCTCTGGGAAGCCTTCATGAAAGAGGCGCAGGAAAACCCTTCTAAGAACATGGACTGCACATTTTGTGACAGACACGTCCTCTGCTTCCTCAGGGAGTGTTCTTCCCCCAGAGTGCATTTTAATCATTTCAGTTGCAGAGAACGGCTCCCTGCAAAATCAGTTCCTTAAGAGCAGAGCATATGTTTCTCATCCCACAGGAACTTTGCTCTTACTGCAAGAGAGAGCGAGACCTACTAGTCTCACTGATTTTTCCTAGGCATCCTCCAGGGCTGCAGTTGCAGCTGGCAGACATTAAGAACTTTTGAAGGAGTCTTCTGCCGCGGGGAAATCTCCCTGCCTGAGAAGGCATTACAGCCGCACACATACCTTGCTAATCTTTTCACCAGTGAAATCGCCAAATCTTTTCAAGGCGATGGTCAGGACGCTGGGTGAGTCTTGTATTGTAAGGCTCTTGGATGCAGCACCGATCTTTTCACACCTGCAAAGTACAGGCAGTTGATTCAACTCACTGAGAGAGCAGCTAGCTGCAGTTTTCACAACTGAGGAACTGCACAAGATGTTGTGCGAGCAAGGCCGCAGAGCTTGTGCACTTGGATACTCTAGCCCCTTCACTTGGGAACTCTAGCACCTTTCGGAAGCTGTGGTGGCCTCCCACCCCAAATGCTTATGCTCAGCTCTTTCCCGCTTGAGCTCACTGCTACCCAGAGGAGGCAGCTTTTCACTCCTGGCTGTAGGAGTAGGTTGGTGCACAGTTTCCCAGTTAGCAAGGACGAGCGGCCCCAGGAAGACAGCAAGCGGAAGAAAATACTCCCATAGGCCAGCGTGTGCGCTCCTTGGCCAAGACTGCCAGCTAGTTGCAGAGAATGGGAAAGGTTCCGCTTTGAGAAGCAAGTGGACGCTTTGCAAGCTTCGGGTGAGTTCAGGCTGTGAGCTGCACAGCCAAAAGCTGCCTCTCATGGTCTTCTTTGTGCAGTAAGTCAAAGGAGAACTTGTGCTTTGAGATAGGCCACAGGTTCGGCCAGGATGAAGCTCCAATTTGGATGGCATTAGGCAGAATCTTACTTGCTGCATTGGTAGCAATTTTCACCTTCCAGCAGCTCCGCTCTCACAAATTCTTTGAGAGCGCTGGGGACAGAGGAGGCTGCCTGCATGAGGAAGAAAGTAGGGCACTGAGATCCCGGAATCTGGATCCCAGCCCGTGACTCCCCTCTTGCCGCGGGGCCTCCCTCGTTAACACCTGGGAATCCTCCTGTGAAGCAGTGAACACTAGGGAGAGGGGAGCTGAAGGAGAGTGTGCTGAACACGGACTGTGCTTGAGCGTCTTGAAGAGCCTTATCAGGCTAGAAAGCCTTGTTGGAAAGGTTGTCTCAAAGTACTGGGCTACCAAGAGCTACCTGTCTGTGGTGGCACACAATGAAGTTAGCTTTGCAGGAGTAAGAAAGGACAAAAAGAAAAGAAAAGAAAAAAACCCAAACCCAAACCAAAGCAAACCACTAGTAAAGCCATCGTATAGCAACTGGCAGTGTACAGAGGCAGTACTGAGGAAGCCTGGCAGGATGAGCATGTGTGCAGAGCCCCCAGCCATCCATCACCCCACGATTTTGCTGTGACCAGTGAGGTCTTCCTAAGGGAAGACTGACGAGGTGAGAAAGTCACAAAAGGGGAGAGCCAAGCTCAAAATCTCAGCACCTTCAAAGACATCGTCGGCCAGAATTCCACAACCGCTTACCTTTATCTCCAAAGCGATGTCGAGGAACGCCTCAGAGGACTCTGAAACGGCTTGGCAGCTCAGACACGTTACTGCAATGCAAACAGAAACACTTCACAAAACACGAAGGACACTCACTTGCTCCATCTTCATTACTGAGAGCCAGTACTTGAGGAAAGCTCTTTGCAACAAACAGGCACAAAGGCACACTTCTGAGGGCACTAAGAGTCGTAAAAAGTACCTCTGGATGTTAGGAATCCTCCAAATATTTCACGGATGACCGTGGTGCCTTGCAACAAGGTGTCCAAGCTGGAAACAAAATGTTATCATTGTCACTCCCAAGAGCCCAAGCAGAGAGTCAAAGAGCTTTTCTTTTCGGTGAAAACCCTGGGCAACGCAGGGTAGCAAATGAAGGGTCCTAAAGTCCTAGAGAACACTTAAAGGATAAGTTGGTTCTGCTTACTCGGTGCATCCGTTCAAATAATCAACGTGCATAGCAGCCACGATGTAACGTAGGAATTCGTGAGCATCTTCCTGTCTGCCGAAGCAGAAACGCTCACCTCTTCCTAGTGAATAAAAGGGTTATACAAGGCTTATCTCATAGAAAGGGATAGAAGAAGACGTAGTTTGCTAAAACCTCCCTTCCCTCACAAAAAAACAAACAAAAAACTCTCCGTACCCATTGCACCCATGAAACAGCCCTCTCAAAATTTAGGCCTTTCTACAGAGAAAGCCATGTGAAAAGACTTACGCCGAAGGTCATTGAGGACTGCCAGAGGCTCGATGGCCTTGTCAGAGCTGAACAGGACCTGGTTGATGTGTGTTTCCATGGTACACAGCATGCAGGAACCTTGCTCACAACCTGTTGAGCGTCAAGGAAGTAACCCCCTGGCTTTAGTGAAAGCTAGCGACGTTGCTAGAGACAACCTTAAGCAACAACAACCTTGCAGCTTCAAGTGCACTCTCTGCCCTGCGTACCACACTCTCCTCTCCAAAAGGGCCAAGAGGCCAGTCTGTGTGCATAAGCATTAAGCAGGAAGTCTGCAGTAGCATGCATTTTCTGAGGAAACACCTAAAGGACTATTGGCAAGACATCCTTTGCAAGGGCAGGGAAGTGCACAGGAATAGGCACACCAACTGAGAGTGCTTTCACAGTGCTCTTTGGTAGCTTTCCTCCTCTTGCAGTGCAACCGCATCTGCTGTCACAGTGGTCGTGCATTAGGGAAAGCCAGCTGTGACAGAACGCTGAGAACCTGTGACAGCCTCCTGCAAAATTTTAGCTTCTTTCTATGAACGCGTAAGTAACTCCAGGCCAAATAGTCCTGGAGTGCTTTGCTTCCCCAAACCCTCCCGCATTCACAGGAGGGAGGAAAGAATGCCTCCTTGGCATTTGGGCACAGGGCGTTAAATGAAGGCGAGCACTGCAGCAGCTCTCCTGAGCCTGCCGTGCACGCGCTGTTGAACGCCAGCCCCATCAGGCAAAATAGGGCAAAGTCAGAGTTTGCTTCCCAGAGGCATTCTTGGTCTTTCAGCAGGAGCAGAGTTGTCCAGGAGGTTGCGAGGAAAGGCTTCCCAAGTACTCACACGACTGGCTGTGCTCTCTGGAAAGCATGTAATTAGCCAGAGGGGGAGTGTAGGTCAAACACTGCAGAACCGCGTTGAGGAAACACGTATTTCCCAGGTTGTATAGTCCAGCTCCAACGCTTTGCCTCTGCTGCCAAGACACAGGAATCTTCTTGGCTGGCAAAGACATCCTTCCTGGTGGAGCCATTCCCTCAGCAGTGGCTGCAAGGAAAGCACATTGTCAAAGAGACTGCCTGCCTTTGTTCTAGGAAGGCAGGTTTCCAAGCCGGTGTTCTGGAGAGCAGCCCCCAGCACCAGAAGCAGCTGCGTGGAGAACACAAGCACCTAGCAGAGACAGCCCATGCGGGGCTGCCGCTCCCATGGGCTGGCCACTCAAGAGCTTATTCACGTCTCTTTCTCATGGGCGACAATGACTTGTGGGCCCCGGGGAGTCACAAGATTAACTCTTACTCTTGAAGCCTTTACTCACAGGAGTAGCTCCTTTGTTGGCCATCTCTTGCAGGCGGTACCGCATGGCAGCCTGCAGAGCGGGAGTCCATCTCTACACCGTCCAGTTCCAATTGGAAAAGGAAGGAGCCCAGTTCTTCCAAGGGCTTGCTCAGCTCACGCTCCCTTTCAGCAGCGTGCTCGCGAGCGCCGGGGCAGAGAGCGCGCAAGCAGCTCTTGCGCCAGCAGCCTCTGTGCCGCCGAGTGACCCCAGCCGTGCGGGCCATTGTGAGGGAGGGCAGCGCGGCCAAGGCGGGGCTCGTGGCAGCTGAGTGGGCACATCCTTTATGAGGCAGGGTCACGGCAGAGACGCGCTCAGCTGACGCCGGGGAGCGCAGGGCGCTGTGCAGAGCCTGTGGCCGCTGCGCTGCCCCACTCAAGGTGGGGGCAGGAGCGGGGACGGTGCTTCCGCCAGCACAGCTCTCACACCTGCTTCTCAGGCAGAATACACTCAGGAAGGGAAGAAGGCACGCGCTTGTCACCATCCCTCATGGGCGCTTTGACATGGCCTGTTCTCCTTGGTGCGAGGTGTCTCTTTCCCTCTTGTGGTGTGTGCCACACTCTCTCACGGCCTTGTAGAGCACAACGCCGCGCTCCTAGAGCAGGGCCCTTTTCCAGGCTTTCTCTCTAGGTGTGGAGGGAAAGCAATCAGCTCGTGTTGCAGTACTGGCACCAGGGAAAGAGCCCTTCGGCAGCCATTCCGAGCAAGACTGTGTGAAGCCCTTGGAAGGCCAAGAAACTTTTAGGTCATTCTGGGAGTCTCTGCACCAGCTGACGTGTGTCCACGAATGAGCAGAGAAACCTGCTATGCTTTAGCAGTAGGGCCCGTGCATGAGCAGTGCCAGCATGCTCTGACTTGCTCCCTGCTGAAGGCTCTCTCAAGGACAGGGCCGCTCCCTCCTTTTGCCCCCTCAGTGGCAAACTTAGTGCCATCCAATTGACCCACAGTAGAGTCTGCAGCGAACTAGACAAGGAGTTCTGATGCTTGAGCTGCCCGAGGTGCAGAAAGACTTGCTTCTCGCACTCCTGCCAGGTGCCCCATTTGGGCCTTTGCCACCTCCAGGCCCTGCGCACCAGCAGCATCTTTGCCACCCCTTGATATTTCTGGCACCTTTAACAACACGCGCCAGAGGGAAAAGATGTGGGAAAGAAACGCCGCTTCTTTTCACGGTGAGATTTCATACTGTGAAGAGTCCCAAAGATCACACACAACTCAGCAGTTGCTTTCCTGCCTTTATTTCATCCACCTACCCAAGGGATCTGAACTACTGAGTGCTCCTTAAGGCCAAGAGGACAGAGAAGAGGAAGAGGCAGAGGAGAAAGAAGTACAAAGTGATGAAATGTCCTTTTTCACTCTTTCTCCGTTTCCTTTGCATTTCGTTCTCAGCTTCCCCTTCTGCATGGGGATGTCTTCTTTTTCTGCTTCTCGGCTCTTGAGTTTTCTGGGAGGAGCCCTCAAGAGCAGAAGGAAGGGGCACGGCTGCAGGTGCTTGTCTTGGAGGAGAGCATTTTCCAGAGGGCTGCTCCAGTCCTGAATAGAGCCAAGAATCTGCTCGGTGGCTGCTGAAGCGATGCCCATGTTGCCCTCTGGACACGGATGGCAGGTGGAGCCAGCTGCTTTTGCAAGAACGCACGTGTGACCTGCCTTGCTCTGTTTGTCCTCTGCTTTGGGATGGGTAGCGAGGACGTTTCCCGGAGCTTCTGTCCTTCTCTGTGTAGTTTCTGTCACTACGGCGGGATGTGCAGCTGTTCCCATTGCAGTAGTGCTGCTGAGGGCAGTTTTGTTTGCTGCTTTGCAGGTTGTGAGAGCACCTCCTCTTGGGAGAATGAGCACCCCGTTCGTGGACACTGGCGTGTTTTGGGTCCTCTTGCAGGGCTCTCTTTCTCTTTAAAGGCCTTGAGCTCTGCATTTCAAAAGAAGACATTCTAAGATGGCTCTGTGCAAAGACACGGCTTGGAAAAGCCCTAGACACAATCCCCCCCGCCTCCAGTGCTCAGGAACAAGCCATGGTGTTTTTGCTGTCTCAGCAGATGCCACCAAACTAAAAGTAAACCAAGCAAAATTCTGCTTGTTGTTTTTTGCTTTCATGATGTGAGCATGATTAGGCCTCACTTGCAATGCCTCGCAAGGCCTCGGGAAGCTGGGCTGCGAGTGAGGAAGCAGCAGGGCTGCACTCAGTCTAGTCTTAGCCACTGCTTGAGGGATTGTGGCTGCAGCAGGAGGGCTTTCTCTGCACTGTGGCAGGGAAAACATAACGCACAAGCTACGCGTCCTGCCCATCCCTCCGCAAAACAAAGAACAAAAAAACCCCAAAATAAATAAATAAGGAAGAAAAAGGAAAATGCCACAATCCATTTTGTGCCTCAGTCCTTCCCTCTCTAACCCCCGCAAATACCTTCATCATGGGAGGTGGGTGCTGTGGTGCCGGAAGTGCAGCCTGCTCCTTCTTAGCCCGCTGCTGAGCAAGGCGCGAAGGGCCATGAGATGGCACGGGTGCATAAGAAGGGCGCTCTCCAGGTGTCTCCTCACAGCACCTTGGGAAACAACAGTCACCTCGCTTGAGACCTGTTCTGTGAGCCTGCTCCTGGGCTGAACCCCATCCTAGCATTTTCTAGGAGCGGCTGCCATGGCATACTGAAAACGTAGGCCAGACTGCCAAGTGAAGACTAGATACTGGTCTTCCTCCCACGCCTGTCCCTTTCAGAGCAAGAACTCCTGCTTACACCACCTCTGGCCTGACTTTCCCCTCATTTCAGCGCTCGCCGCTACAGGGAGCGTATACGTGACAAGTGACGCCAGTGCAGCAGGTGACGGCCAAGAAATGAAAGCCAGTACGTGCCTTGGGGAATTGCAGACTGGATAGAGTTCAATTCTACCAATAGCCCCTTCCCGTCAGGACAGAGAATAAAACACAGAGCAGGACGAGGATAAGAAGAGATGTTTGAGTAGTGCCAAAAGCAAATGTACCCTGAAGGCCCTGCAATACACTTGCTCTTACCTGACATAAAAAAGTATATATGCCTGCTGTTTGAGGACGGTTTTGATGTCACAGGCGACTACCGAGTCGTCGTTCATCTGATACCACCGTCCATTACTGGCCTGCAAATAAAGGCAGAGATGCCTTTAGAGCAACCGCATGCTTTCTTCAGGAAAACGGCCAGAGAACCCTAGCAGGCAAAGGATACTCCAAGACTCATCACCAGGACACCCGTAACAAGTCCTTTCCCCTTAAAAGCGGTGCTTGCCAGCCACAGGCAGGGGCAAGCTTCTCTTCACCAGCACAGATTTTGCCCTGCCACAAATGAAGCTGATGCTTACCTTGGTGAAGCAGACGTAGTGCCCTGCACGACCGCTCAGCCCTCTATGCACCAGGACCGCGTATAAGGCATAGAGGACCCGTTCTCCAGAGGACTGGGACATGTACGGTCGAAGGTTCAAATACTCAGGGTAGGCCACATCCTGAAGGCAGAGCAAGAAGATTGAAAACCCCTCTGGGAAGCCTTCATGAAAGAGGCGCAGGAAAACCCTTCTAAGAACATGGACTGCACATTTTGTGACAGACACGTCCTCTGCTTCCTCAGGGAGTGTTCTTCCCCCAGAGTGCATTTTAATCATTTCAGTTGCAGAGAACGGCTCCCTGCAAAATCAGTTCCTTAAGAGCAGAGCATATGTTTCTCATCCCACAGGAACTTTGCTCTTACTGCAAGAGAGAGCGAGACCTACTAGTCTCACTGATTTTTCCTAGGCATCCTCCAGGGCTGCAGTTGCAGCTGGCAGACATTAAGAACTTTTGAAGGAGTCTTCTGCCGCGGGGAAATCTCCCTGCCCGAGAAGGCATTACAGCCGCACACATACCTTGCTAATCTTTTCGCCAGTGAAATCGCCAAATCTTTTCAAGGCGATGGTCAGGACGCTGGGTGAGTCTTGTATTGTAAGGCTCTTGGATGCAGCACCGATCTTTTCACACCTGCAAAGTACAGGCAGTTGATTCAACTCACTGAGAGAGCAGCTAGCTGCAGTTTTCACAACTGAGGAACTGCACAAGATGTTGTGCGAGCAAGGCCGCAGAGCTTGTGCACTTGGATACTCTAGCCCCTTCACTTGGGAACTCTAGCACCTTTCGGAAGCTGTGGTGGCCTCCCACCCCAAATGCTTATGCTCAGCTCTTTCCCGCTTGAGCTCACTGCTACCCAGAGGAGGCAGCTTTTCACTCCTGGCTGTAGGAGTAGGTTGGTGCACAGTTTCCCAGTTAGCAAGGACGAGCGGCCCCAGGAAGACAGCAAGCGGAAGAAAATACTCCCATAGGCCAGCGTGTGCGCTCCTTGGCCAAGACTGCCAGCTAGTTGCAGAGAATGGGAAAGGTTCCGCTTTGAGAAGCAAGTGGACGCTTTGCAAGCTTCGGGTGAGTTCAGGCTGTGAGCTGCACAGCCAAAAGCTGCCTCTCATGCTCTTCTTTGTGCAGTAAGTCAAAGGAGAACTTGTGCTTTGAGATAGGCCACAGGTTTGGCCAGGATGAAGCTCCAATTTGGATGGCATTAGGCAGAATCTTACTTGCTGCATTGGTAGCAATTTTCACCTTCCAGCAGCTCCGCTCTCACAAATTCTTTGAGAGCGCTGGGGACAGAGGAGGCTGCCTGCATGAGGAAGAAAGTAGGGCACTGAGATCCCGGAATCTGGATCCCAGCCCGTGACTCCCCTCTTGCCGCGGGGCCTCCCTCGTTAACACCTGGGAATCCTCCTGTGAAGCAGTGAACACTAGGGAGAGGGGAGCTGAAGGAGAGTGTGCTGAACACGGACTGTGCTTGAGCGTCTTGAAGAGCCTTATCAGGCTAGAAAGCCTTGTTGGAAAGGTTGTCTCAAAGTACTGGGCTACCAAGAGCTACCTGTCTGTGGTGGCACACAATGAAGTTAGCTTTGCAGGAGTAAGAAAGGACAAAAAGAAAAGAAAAGAAAAAAACCCAAACCCAAACCAAAGCAAACCACTAGTAAAGCCATCGTATAGCAACTGGCAGTGTACAGAGGCAGTACTGAGGAAGCCTGGCAGGATGAGCATGTGTGCAGAGCCCCCAGCCATCCATCACCCCACGATTTTGCTGTGACCAGTGAGGTCTTCCTAAGGGAAGACTGACGAGGTGAGAAAGTCACAAAAGGGGAGAGCCAAGCTCAAAATCTCAGCACCTTCAAAGACATCGTCGGCCAGAATTCCACAACCGCTTACCTTTATCTCCAAAGCGATGTCGAGGAACGCCTCAGAGGACTCTGAAACGGCTTGGCAGCTCAGACACGTTACTGCAATGCAAACAGAAACACTTCACAAAACACGAAGGACACTCACTTGCTCCATCTTCATTACTGAGAGCCAGTACTTGAGGAAAGCTCTTTGCAACAAACAGGCACAAAGGCACACTTCTGAGGGCACTAAGAGTCGTAAAAAGTACCTCTGGATGTTAGGAATCCTCCAAATATTTCACGGATGACCGTGGTGCCTTGCAACAAGGTGTCCAAGCTGGAAACAAAATGTTATCATTGTCACTCCCAAGAGCCCAAGCAGAGAGTCAAAGAGCTTTTCTTTTCGGTGAAAACCCTGGGCAACGCAGGGTAGCAAATGAAGGGTCCTAAAGTCCTAGAGAACACTTAAAGGATAAGTTGGTTCTGCTTACTCGGTGCATCCGTTCAAATAATCAACGTGCATAGCAGCCACGATGTAACGTAGGAATTCGTGAGCATCTTCCTGTCTGCCGAAGCAGAAACGCTCACCTCTTCCTAGTGAATAAAAGGGTTATACAAGGCTTATCTCATAGAAAGGGATAGAAGAAGACGTAGTTTGCTAAAACCTCCCTTCCCTCACAAAAAAACAAACAAAAAACTCTCCGTACCCATTGCACCCATGAAACAGCCCTCTCAGAATTTAGGCCTTTCTACAGAGAAAGCCATGTGAAAAGACTTACGCCGAAGGTCATTGAGGACTGCCAGAGGCTCGATGGCCTTGTCAGAGCTGAACAGGACCTGGTTGATGTGTGTTTCCATGGTACACAGCATGCAGGAACCTTGCTCACAACCTGTTGAGCGTCAAGGAAGTAACCCCCTGGCTTTAGTGAAAGCTAGCGACGTTGCTAGAGACAACCTTAAGCAACAACAACCTTGCAGCTTCAAGTGCACTCTCTGCCCTGCGTACCACACTCTCCTCTCCAAAAGGGCCAAGAGGCCAGTCTGTGTGCATAAGCATTAAGCAGGAAGTCTGCAGTAGCATGCATTTTCTGAGGAAACACCTAAAGGACTATTGGCAAGACATCCTTTGCAAGGGCAGGGAAGTGCACAGGAATAGGCACACCAACTGAGAGTGCTTTCACAGTGCTCTTTGGTAGCTTTCCTCCTCTTGCAGTGCAACCGCATCTGCTGTCACAGTGGTCGTGCATTAGGGAAAGCCAGCTGTGACAGAACGCTGAGAACCTGTGACAGCCTCCTGCAAAATTTTAGCTTCTTTCTATGAACGCGTAAGTAACTCCAGGCCAAATAGTCCTGGAGTGCTTTGCTTCCCCAAACCCTCCCGCATTCACAGGAGGGAGGAAAGAATGCCTCCTTGGCATTTGGGCACAGGGCGTTAAATGAAGGCGAGCACTGCAGCAGCTCTCCTGAGCCTGCCGTGCACGCGCTGTTGAACGCCAGCCCCATCAGGCAAAATAGGGCAAAGTCAGAGTTTGCTTCCCAGAGGCATTCTTGGTCTTTCAGCAGGAGCAGAGTTGTCCAGGAGGTTGCGAGGAAAGGCTTCCCAAGTACTCACACGACTGGCTGTGCTCTCTGGAAAGCATGTAATTAGCCAGAGGGGGAGTGTAGGTCAAACACTGCAGAACCGCGTTGAGGAAACACGTATTTCCCAGGTTGTATAGTCCAGCTCCAACGCTTTGCCTCTGCTGCCAAGACACAGGAATCTTCTTGGCTGGCAAAGACATCCTTCCTGGTGGAGCCATTCCCTCAGCAGTGGCTGCAAGGAAAGCACATTGTCAAAGAGACTGCCTGCCTTTGTTCTAGGAAGGCAGGTTTCCAAGCCGGTGTTCTGGAGAGCAGCCCCCAGCACCAGAAGCAGCTGCGTGGAGAACACAAGCACCTAGCAGAGACAGCCCATGCGGGGCTGCCGCTCCCATTGGCTGGCCACTCAAGAGCTTATTCACGTCTCTTTCTCATGGGCGACAATGACTTGTGGGCCCCGGGGAGTCACAAGATTAACCCTTTCTCTTGAAGCCTTTACTCACAGGAGTAGCTCCTTTGTTGGCCATCTCTTGCAGGCGGTACCGCATGGCAGCCTGCAGAGCGGGAGTCCATCTCTACACCGTCCAGTTCCAATTGGAAAAGGAAGGAGCCCAGTTCTTCCAAGGGCTTGCTCAGCTCACGCTCCCTTTCAGCAGCGTGCTCGCGAGCGCCGGGGCAGAGAGCGCGCAAGCAGCTCTTGCGCCAGCAGCCTCTGTGCCGCCGAGTGACCCCAGCCGTGCGGGCCATTGTGAGGGAGGGCAGCGCGGCCAAGGCGGGGCTCGTGGCAGCTGAGTGGGCACATCCTTTATGAGGCAGGGTCACGGCAGAGACGCGCTCAGCTGACGCCGGGGAGCGCAGGGCGCTGTGCAGAGCCTGTGGCCGCTGCGCTGCCCCACTCAAGGTGGGGGCAGGAGCGGGGACGGTGCTTCCGCCAGCACAGCTCTCACACCTGCTTCTCAGGCAGAATACACTCAGGAAGGGAAGAAGGCACGCGCTTGTCACCATCCCTCATGGGCACTTTGACATGGCCTGTTCTCCTTGGTGCGAGGTGTCTCTTTCCCTCTTGTGGTGTGTGCCACACTCTCTCACGGCCTTGTAGAGCACAACGCCGCGCTCCTAGAGCAGGGCCCTTTTCCAGGCTTTCTCTCTAGGTGTGGAGGGAAAGCAATCAGCTCGTGTTGCAGTACTGGCACCAGGGAAAGAGCCCTTCGGCAGCCATTCCGAGCAAGACTGTGTGAAGCCCTTGGAAGGCCAAGAAACTTTTAGGTCATTCTGGGAGTCTCTGCACCAGCTGACGTGTGTCCACGAATGAGCAGAGAAACCTGCTATGCTTTAGCAGTAGGGCCCGTGCATGAGCAGTGCCAGCATGCTCTGACTTGCTCCCTGCTGAAGGCTCTCTCAAGGACAGGGCCGCTCCCTCCTTTTGCCCCCTCAGTGGCAAACTTAGTGCCATCCAATTGACCCACAGTAGAGTCTGCAGCGAACTAGACAAGGAGTTCTGATGCTTGAGCTGCCCGAGGTGCAGAAAGACTTGCTTCTCGCACTCCTGCCAGGTGCCCCATTTGGGCCTTTGCCACCTCCAGGCCCTGCGCACCAGCAGCATCTTTGCCACCCCTTGATATTTCTGGCACCTTTAACAACACGCGCCAGAGGGAAAAGATGTGGGAAAGAAACGCCGCTTCTTTTCACGGTGAGATTTCATACTGTGAAGAGTCCCAAAGATCACACACAACTCAGCAGTTGCTTTCCTGCCTTTATTTCATCCACCTACCCAAGGGATCTGAACTACTGAGTGCTCCTTAAGGCCAAGAGGACAGAGAAGAGGAAGAGGCAGAGGAGAAAGAAGTACAAAGTGATGAAATGTCCTTTTTCACTCTTTCTCCGTTTCCTTTGCATTTCGTTCTCAGCTTCCCCTTCTGCATGGGGATGTCTTCTTTTTCTGCTTCTCGGCTCTTGAGTTTTCTGGGAGGAGCCCTCAAGAGCAGAAGGAAGGGGCACGGCTGCAGGTGCTTGTCTTGGAGGAGAGCATTTTCCAGAGGGCTGCTCCAGTCCTGAATAGAGCCAAGAATCTGCTCGGTGGCTGCTGAAGCGATGCCCATGTTGCCCTCTGGACACGGATGGCAGGTGGAGCCAGCTGCTTTTGCAAGAACGCACGTGTGACCTGCCTTGCTCTGTTTGTCCTCTGCTTTGGGATGGGTAGTGAGGACGTTTCCCGGAGCTTCTGTCCTTCTCTGTGTAGTTTCTGTCACTACGGCGGGATGTGCAGCTGTTCCCATTGCAGTAGTGCTGCTGAGGGCAGTTTTGTTTGCTGCTTTGCAGGTTGTGAGAGCACCTCCTCTTGGGAGAATGAGCACCCCGTTCGTGGACACTGGCGTGTTTTGGGTCCTCTTGCAGGGCTCTCTTTCTCTTTAAAGGCCTTGAGCTCTGCATTTCAAAAGAAGACATTCTAAGATGGCTCTGTGCAAAGACACGGCTTGGAAAAGCCCTAGACACAATCCCCCCCGCCTCCAGTGCTCAGGAACAAGCCATGGTGTTTTTGCTGTCTCAGCAGATGCCACCAAACTAAAAGTAAACCAAGCAAAATTCTGCTTGTTGTTTTTTGCTTTCATGATGTGAGCATGATTAGGCCTCACTTGCAATGCCTCGCAAGGCCTCGGGAAGCTGGGCTGCGAGTGAGGAAGCAGCAGGGCTGCACTCAGTCTAGTCTTAGCCACTGCTTGAGGGATTGTGGCTGCAGCAGGAGTGCTTTCTCTGCACTGTGGCAGGGAAAACATAACGCACAAGCTACGCGTCCTGCCCATCCCTCCGCAAAACAAAGAACAAAAAAACCCCAAAATAAATAAATAAGGAAGAAAAAGGAAAATGCCACAATCCATTTTGTGCCTCAGTCCTTCCCTCTCTAACCCCCGCAAATACCTTCATCATGGGAGGTGGGTGCTGTGGTGCCGGAAGTGCAGCCTGCTCCTTCTTAGCCCGCTGCTGAGCAAGGCGCGAAGGGCCATGAGATGGCACGGGTGCATAAGAAGGGCGCTCTCCAGGTGTCTCCTCACAGCACCTTGGGAAACAACAGTCACCTCGCTTGAGACCTGTTCTGTGAGCCTGCTCCTGGGCTGAACCCCATCCTAGCATTTTCTAGGAGCGGCTGCCATGGCATACTGAAAACGTAGGCCAGACTGCCAAGTGAAGACTAGATACTGGTCTTCCTCCCACGCCTGTCCCTTTCAGAGCAAGAACTCCTGCTTACACCACCTCTGGCCTGACTTTCCCCTCATTTCAGCGCTCGCCGCTACAGGGAGCGTATACGTGACAAGTGACGCCAGTGCAGCAGGTGACGGCCAAGAAATGAAAGCCAGTACGTGCCTTGGGGAATTGCAGACTGGATAGAGTTCAATTCTACCAATAGCCCCTTCCCGTCAGGACAGAGAATAAAACACAGAGCAGGACGAGGATAAGAAGAGATGTTTGAGTAGTGCCAAAAGCAAATGTACCCTGAAGGCCCTGCAATACACTTGCTCTTACCTGACATAAAAAAGTATATATGCCTGCTGTTTGAGGACGGTTTTGATGTCACAGGCGACTACCGAGTCGTCGTTCATCTGATACCACCGTCCATTACTGGCCTGCAAATAAAGGCAGAGATGCCTTTAGAGCAACCGCATGCTTTCTTCAGGAAAACGGCCAGAGAACCCTAGCAGGCAAAGGATACTCCAAGACTCATCACCAGGACACCCGTAACAAGTCCTTTCCCCTTAAAAGCGGTGCTTGCCAGCCACAGGCAGGGGCAAGCTTCTCTTCACCAGCACAGATTTTGCCCTGCCACAAATGAAGCTGATGCTTACCTTGGTGAAGCAGACGTAGTGCCCTGCACGACCGCTCAGCCCTCTATGCACCAGGACCGCGTATAAGGCATAGAGGACCCGTTCTCCAGAGGACTGGGACATGTACGGTCGAAGGTTCAAATACTCAGGGTAGGCCACATCCTGAAGGCAGAGCAAGAAGATTGAAAACCCCTCTGGGAAGCCTTCATGAAAGAGGCGCAGGAAAACCCTTCTAAGAACATGGACTGCACATTTTGTGACAGACACGTCCTCTGCTTCCTCAGGGAGTGTTCTTCCCCCAGACTGCATTTTAATCATTTCAGTTGCAGAGAACGGCTCCCTGCAAAATCAGTTCCTTAAGAGCAGAGCATATGTTTCTCATCCCACAGGAACTTTGCTCTTACTGCAAGAGAGAGCGAGACCTACTAGTCTCACTGATTTTTCCTAGGCATCCTCCAGGGCTGCAGTTGCAGCTGGCAGACATTAAGAACTTTTGAAGGAGTCTTCTGCCGCGGGGAAATCTCCCTGCCCGAGAAGGCATTACAGCCGCACACATACCTTGCTAATCTTTTCGCCAGTGAAATCGCCAAATCTTTTCAAGGCGATGGTCAGGACGCTGGGTGAGTCTTGTATTGTAAGGCTCTTGGATGCAGCACCGATCTTTTCACACCTGCAAAGTACAGGCAGTTGATTCAACTCACTGAGAGAGCAGCTAGCTGCAGTTTTCACAACTGAGGAACTGCACAAGATGTTGTGCGAGCAAGGCCGCAGAGCTTGTGCACTTGGATACTCTAGCCCCTTCACTTGGGAACTCTAGCACCTTTCGGAAGCTGTGGTGGCCTCCCACCCCAAATGCTTATGCTCAGCTCTTTCCCGCTTGAGCTCACTGCTACCCAGAGGAGGCAGCTTTTCACTCCTGGCTGTAGGAGTAGGTTGGTGCACAGTTTCCCAGTTAGCAAGGACGAGCGGCCCCAGGAAGACAGCAAGCGGAAGAAAATACTCCCATAGGCCAGCGTGTGCGCTCCTTGGCCAAGACTGCCAGCTAGTTGCAGAGAATGGGAAAGGTTCCGCTTTGAGAAGCAAGTGGACGCTTTGCAAGCTTCGGGTGAGTTCAGGCTGTGAGCTGCACAGCCAAAAGCTGCCTCTCATGCTCTTCTTTGTGCAGTAAGTCAAAGGAGAACTTGTGCTTTGAGATAGGCCACAGGTTTGGCCAGGATGAAGCTCCAATTTGGATGGCATTAGGCAGAATCTTACTTGCTGCATTGGTAGCAATTTTCACCTTCCAGCAGCTCCGCTCTCACAAATTCTTTGAGAGCGCTGGTGACAGAGGAGGCTGCCTGCATGAGGAAGAAAGTAGGGCACTGAGATCCCGGAATCTGGATCCCAGCCCGTGACTCCCCTCTTGCCGCGGGGCCTCCCTCGTTAACACCTGGGAATCCTCCTGTGAAGCAGTGAACACTAGGGAGAGGGGAGCTGAAGGAGAGTGTGCTGAACACGGACTGTGCTTGAGCGTCTTGAAGAGCCTTATCAGGCTAGAAAGCCTTGTTGGAAAGGTTGTCTCAAAGTACTGGGCTACCAAGAGCTACCTGTCTGTGGTGGCACACAATGAAGTTAGCTTTGCAGGAGTAAGAAAGGACAAAAAGAAAAGAAAAGAAAAAAACCCAAACCCAAACCAAAGCAAACCACTAGTAAAGCCATCGTATAGCAACTGGCAGTGTACAGAGGCAGTACTGAGGAAGCCTGGCAGGATGAGCATGTGTGCAGAGCCCCCAGCCATCCATCACCCCACGATTTTGCTGTGACCAGTGAGGTCTTCCTAAGGGAAGACTGACGAGGTGAGAAAGTCACAAAAGGGGAGAGCCAAGCTCAAAATCTCAGCACCTTCAAAGACATCGTCGGCCAGAATTCCACAACCGCTTACCTTTATCTCCAAAGCGATGTCGAGGAACGCCTCAGAGGACTCTGAAACGGCTTGGCAGCTCAGACACGTTACTGCAATGCAAACAGAAACACTTCACAAAACACGAAGGACACTCACTTGCTCCATCTTCATTACTGAGAGCCAGTACTTGAGGAAAGCTCTTTGCAACAAACAGGCACAAAGGCACACTTCTGAGGGCACTAAGAGTCGTAAAAAGTACCTCTGGATGTTAGGAATCCTCCAAATATTTCATGGATGACCGTGGTGCCTTGCAACAAGGTGTCCAAGCTGGAAACAAAATGTTATCATTGTCACTCCCAAGAGCCCAAGCAGAGAGTCAAAGAGCTTTTCTTTTCGGTGAAAACCCTGGGCAACGCAGGGTAGCAAATGAAGGGTCCTAAAGTCCTAGAGAACACTTAAAGGATAAGTTGGTTCTGCTTACTCGGTGCATCCGTTCAAATAATCAACGTGCATAGCAGCCACGATGTAACGTAGGAATTCGTGAGCATCTTCCTGTCTGCCGAAGCAGAAACGCTCACCTCTTCCTAGTGAATAAAAGGGTTATACAAGGCTTATCTCATAGAAAGGGATAGAAGAAGATGTAGTTTGCTAAAACCTCCCTTCCCTCACAAAAAACAAACAAACAAACAAAAAACTCTCCGTACCCATTGCACCCATGAAACAGCCCTCTCAAAATTTAGGCCTTTCTACAGAGAAAGCCATGTGAAAAGACTTACGCCGAAGGTCATTGAGGACTGCCAGAGGCTCGATGGCCTTGTCAGAGCTGAACAGGACCTGGTTGATGTGTGTTTCCATGGTACACAGCATGCAGGAACCTTGCTCACAACCTGTTGAGCGTCAAGGAAGTAACCCCCTGGCTTTAGTGAAAGCTAGCGACGTTGCTAGAGACAACCTTAAGCAACAACAACCTTGCAGCTTCAAGTGCACTCTCTGCCCTGCGTACCACGCTCTCCTCTCCAAAAGGGCCAAGAGGCCAGTCTGTGTGCATAAGCATTAAGCAGGAAGTCTGCAGTAGCATGCATTTTCTGAGGAAACACCTAAAGGACTATTGGCAAGACATCCTTTGCAAGGGCAGGGAAGTGCACAGGAATAGGCACACCAACTGAGAGTGCTTTCACAGTGCTCTTTGGTAGCTTTCCTCCTCTTGCAGTGCAACCGCATCTGCTGTCACAGTGTCACAGTGCATTAGGGAAAGCCAGCTGTGACAGAACGCTGAGAACCTGTGACAGCCTCCTGCAAAATTTTAGCTTCTTTCTACGAACGCGTAAGTAACTCCAGGCCAAATAGTCCTGGAGTGCTTTGCTTCCCTAAACCCTTCCGCATTCACTGGAGGGAGGAAAGAATGCCTCCTTGGCATTTGGGCACAGGGCGTTAAATGAAGGCGAGCACTGCAGCAGCTCTCCTGAGCCTGCCGTGCACGCGCTGTTGAACGCCAGCCCCATCAGGCAAAATAGGGCAAAGTCAGAGTTTGCTTCCCAGAGGCATTCTTGGTCTTTCAGCAGGAGCAGAGTTGTCCAGGAGGTTGCGAGGAAAGGCTTCCCAAGTACTCACACGACTGGCTGTGCTCTCTGGAAAGCATGTAATTAGCCAGAGGGGGAGTGTAGGTCAAACACTGCAGAACCGCGTTGAGGAAACACGTATTTCCCAGGTTGTGGAGTCCAGCTCCAACGCTTTGCCTCTGCTGCCAAGACACAGGAATCTTCTTGGCTGGCAAAGACATCCTTCCTGGTGGAGCCATTCCCTCAGCAGTGGCTGCAAGGAAAGCACATTGTCAAAGAGACTGCCTGCCTTTGTTCTAGGAAGGCAGGTTTCCAAGCCGGCGTTCTGGAGAGCAGCCCCCAGCACCAGAAGCAGCTGCGTGGAGAACACAAGCACCTAGCAGAGACAGCCCATGCGGGGCTGCCGCTCCCATGGGCTGGCCACTCAAGAGCTTATTCACGTCTCTTTCTCATGGGCGACAATGACTTGTGGGCCCCGGGGAGTCACAAGATTAACCCTTTCTCTTGAAGCCTTTACTCACAGGAGTAGCTCCTTTGTCGGCCATCTCTTGCAGGCGGTACCGCATGGCAGCCTGCAGAGCGGGAGTCCATCTCTACACCGTCCAGTTCCGACTGGAAAAGGAAGGAGCCCAGTTCTTCCAAGGGCTTGCTCAGCTCACGCTCCCTTTCAGCAGCGTGCTCGCGAGCGCCGGGGCAGAGAGCGCGCAAGCAGCTCTTGCGCCAGCAGCCTCTGTGCCGCCGAGTGACCCCAGCCGTGCGGGCCATTGTGAGGGAGGGCAGCGCGGCCAAGGCGGGGCTCGTGGCAGCTGAGTGGGCACATCCTTTATGAGGCAGGATCACGGCAGAGACGCGCTCAGCTGACGCCGGGGAGCGCAGGGCGCTGTGCAGAGCCTGTGGCCACTGCGCTGCCCCACTCAAGGTGGGGGCAGGAGCGGGGACGGTGCTTCCGCCAGCACAGCTCTCACACCTGCTTCTCAGGCAGAATACACTCAGGAAGGGAAGAAGGCACGCGCTTGTCACCATCCCTCATGGGCACTTTGACATGGCCTGTTCTCCTTGGTGCGAGGTGTCTCTTTCCCTCTTGTGGTGTGCGCCACACTCTCCCACGGCCTTGCAGAGCACAACGCCGCGGTCCTAGAGCAGGGCCCTTTTCCAGGCTTTCTCTCTAGGTGTGGAGGGAAAGCAATCAGCTCATGTTGCAGTACTGGCACCAGGGAAAGAGCCCTTCGGCAGCCATTCCGAGCAAGACTGTGTGAAGACCTTGGAAGGCCAAGAAACTTTTAGGTCATTCTGGGAGTCTCTGCACCAGTTGACGTGTGTCCACGAATGAGCAGAGAAACCTGAGGCCGCTATGCTTTAGCTGTAGGGCCCGTGCATGAGCAGTGCCAGCGTGCTCTGACTTGCTCCCTGCTGAAGGCTCTGCCAAGGACAGGGCCGCTCCCTCCTATTGCCCCCTTAGCGGCAAACTTAGTGCCATCCAATTGAGCCACAGTAGAGTGTGCAGTGAACTAGACAAGAGCACCCGATCTTAGCTACTCAGTGGGGTATGCTTGGCTAAATTTGCTTGGCAAGTTCTGTGCTCTGCCATTAGCACATGAGGGTGTGCAAAGCATTGTTGGTTGGATGCGTCTTTTCAAAGTGCATCAGGTGTTGTCCACGATTACACTGACGGGTCCTGCAGTTTGAGCTTGGCTCTCTGAGCTGCTCGGAGGGCAGGGGATTGTGCCTCCGGAAGTGCAAAGCAACGCTTCTGAAGCCATCTAGCATTTCATTCTGAGGCAGCCAAAGAGGGAGGGGCAGAGGAAGGGGGAGAGGAAGAGAGAGGGAGAGAGAGAGAGAAGAGGGAAGGGAAGAGGAAGGAGATGGCTTAAAGCAAAGATGCCTTGTTCGTAGTCCTATCACAGGCTTCTTAGGCTATGCACACATGTCCAACTCTCCCTCCGGCAGCTGAGCATGTTAGCCCCTCCTGAGAGTAGCAGTGGGGGCCATAATCTGCACTCTCTCCACGAGAGAGATGTAAGCAGATTCCTGGTGGGATGACACTGCTTGAATTTGCTGGAGCTCTGTGCAAGTTTAAGAGCTCTCGGAGACCCTCTCCCACCAACATCCCCCTGTATCGTGCTGAGCATGTGGCGGTAACTTCTGTTTGGAGGAAGTCTGTAGTCATTGCCAGTAACTGCGGAGACGGCGTAGTAGAGCCCGCGTGTGTGCAGGGGCTCCTGTGCGGGTCTTTGTGGGAAGACGGGGCACGTTTAGGCTTGCCCTTCATGTTTCCAGTTAGGAGCCAGTGTTTTGGTCATGGGCTAAGGTTTTAGTGCTTGTCGTTTCAGGGTAGGGATTGCGGAAGGCTTGGGGGAAGGAAGTGTTTGGAGCCCTGCTCAGGGTTCCTTTGAAGTGGTGAGGGCATGGGCTAGGTTCTGGGGCTCGAGTTAGGGCTCAGGGTGAGCATGGCGTGGCAGAGAATTGGAGTGAGGGATAAGAGTGAGGGCTGGGGTGAGAGCAGCGCCTTGGGGTGTGGGTGAAGGGAAGGCTCGGCCGGCCTGCCACCATGGCCCAGTGTGAGCTCGTGGCACGTGGCCTCTGTGTGTGCTGAGCCCTGCTTTGCTGCATCCCTTATCCAGTTTGGTGTGTCTGCCACCTCTGCGTTGGCCACCATGGCCTCACGTGGCTGTGTTGTCAGGAGCACGAGTGTATGAGTGGCCCTGCAGCTGCAAAGCCCCCATCATCCTCCTGCTGGGCCTCTTTGCATTTCCCTTGACCTTGACCTTGACCTTACACTAGATACTAGCGGTTTCCTTTTCCTTGCTTCTGCCACCTCGTGGCAGGGAAACACTCCCAGCTTCTCATGAGGAGGGCTGACGCTTGAGCTGCCCGAGGTGCAGAAAGACTTGCTTCTCGCACTCCTGCCTGGTGCCCCATTTGGGCCTTTGCCACCACCAGGCCCTGCGCACCAGCAGCATCTTTGCCACCCCTTGATATTTCTGGCACCTTTAACAACACGCGCCAGAGGGAAAAGATGTGGGAAAGAAACGCCACTTCTTTTCACGGTGAGATTTCATACTGTGAAGAGTCCCAAAGATCACACACAACTCAGCAGTTGCTTTCCTGCCTTTATTTCATCCACCTACCCAAGGGATCTGCACTACTGAGTGCTCCTTAAGGCCAAGAGGACAGAGAAGAGGAAGAGGCAGAGGAGAAAGAAGTACAAAGTGATGAAATGTCCTTTTTCACTCTTTCTCCGTTTCCTTTGCATTTCGTTCTCAGCTTCCCCTTCTGCATGGGGATGTCTTCTTTTTCTGCTTCTCGGCTCTTGAGTTTTCTGGGAGGAGCCCTCAAGAGCAGAAGGAAGGGGCACGGCTGCAGGTGCTTGTCTTGGAGGAGAGCATTTTCCAGAGGGCTGCTCCAGTCCTGAATAGAGCCAAGAATCTGCTCGGTGGCTGCTGAAGCGATGCCCATGTTGCCCTCTGGACACGGATGGCAGGTGGAGCCAGCTGCTTTTGCAAGAACGCACATGTGACCTGCCTTGCTCTGTTTGTCCTCTGCTTTGGGATGGGTAGCGAGGACGTTTCCCGGAGCTTCTGTCCTTCTCTGTGTAGTTTCTGTCACTACAGCAGGATGTGCAGCTGTTCCCATTGCAGTAGTGCTGCTGAGGGCAGTTTTGTTTGCTGCTTTGCAGGTTGTGAGAGCACCTCCTCTTGGGAGAATGAGCACCCCGTTCGTGGACACTGACGTGTTTTGGGTCCTCTTGCAGGGCTCTCTTTCTCTTTAAAGGCCTTGAGCTCTGCATTTCAAAAGAAGACATTCTAAGATGGCTCTGTGCAAAGACACGGCTTGGAAAAGCCCTAGACACAATCCCCCCCGCCTCCAGTGCTCAGGAACAAGCCATGGTGTTTTTGCTGTCTCAGCAGATGCCACCAAACTAAAAGTAAACCGAGCAAAATTCTGCTTGTTGTTTTTTGCTTTAATGATGTGAGCATGATTAGGCCTCACTTGCAATGCCTCGCAAGGCCTCGGGAAGCTGGGCTGCGAGTGAGGAAGCAGCAGGGCTGCACTCAGTCTAGTCTTAGCCACTGCTTGAGGGATTGTGGCTGCAGCAGGAGGGCTTTCTCTGCACTGTGGCAGGGAAAACATAACGCACAAGCTACGCGTCCTGCCCATCCCTCCGCAAAACAAAGAACAAAAAAACCCCAAAATAAATAAATAAGGAAGAAAAAGGAAAATGCCACAATCCATTTTGTGCCTCAGTCCTTCCCTCTCTAACCCCCGCAAATACCTTCATCATGGGAGGTGGGTGCTGTGGTGCCGGAAGTGCAGCCTGCTCCTTCTTAGCCCCCTGCTGAGCAAGGCGTGAAGGGCCATGAGATGGCACGGGTGCATAAGAAGGGCGCTCTCCAGGTGTCTCCTCACAGCACCTTGGGAAACAACAGTCACCTCGCTTGAGACCTGTTCTGTCAGCCTGCTCCTGGGCTGAACCCCATCCTAGCATTTTCTAGGAGCGGCTGCCATGGCATACTGAAAACGTAGGCCAGACTGCCAAGTGAAGACTAGATACTGGTCTTCCTCCCACGCCTGTCCCTTTCAGAGCAAGAACTCCTGCTTACACCACCTCTGGCCTGACTTTCCCCTCATTTCAGCGCTCGCCGCTACAGGGAGCGTATACGTGACAAGTGACGCCAGTGCAGCAGGTGACGGCCAAGAAATGAAAGCCAGTACATGCCTTGGGGAATTGCAGACTGGATAGAGTTCAATTCTACCAATAGCCCCTTCCCGTCAGGACAGAGAATAAAACACAGAGCAGGACGAGGATAAGAAGAGATGTTTGAGTAGTGCCAAAAGCAAATGTACCCTGAAGGCCCTGCAATACACTTGCTCTTACCTGACATAAAAAAGTATATATGCCTGCTGTTTGAGGACGGTTTTGATGTCACAGGCGACTACCGAGTCGTCGTTCATCTGATACCACCGTCCATTACTGGCCTGCAAATAAAGGCAGAGATGCCTTTAGAGCAACTGCATGCTTTCTTCAGGAAAACGGCCAGAGAACGCTAGCAGGCAAAGGATACTCCAAGACTCGTCACCAGGACACCCGTAACAAGTCCTTTCCCCTTAAAAGCGGTGCTTGCCAGCCACAGGCAGGGGCAAGCTTCTCTTCACCAGCACAGATTTTGCCCTGCCACAAATGAAGCTGATGCTTACCTTGGTGAAGCAGACGTAGTGCCCTGCATGACCGCTCAGCCCTCTATGCACCAGGACCGCGTATAAGGCATAGAGGACCCGTTCTCCAGAGGACTGGGACATGTACGGTCGAAGGTTCAAATACTCAGGGTAGGCCACATCCTGAAGGCAGAGCAAGAAGATTGAAAACCCCTCTGGGAAGCCTTCATGAAAGAGGCGCAGGAAAACCCTTCTAAGAACATGGACTGCACATTTTGTGACAGACACGTCCTCTGCTTCCTCAGGGAGTGTTCTTCCCCCAGACTGCATTTTAATCATTTCAGTTGCAGAGAACGGCTCCCTGCAAAATCAGTTCCTTAAGAGCAGAGCGTATGTTTCTCATCCCATGGGAACTTTGCTCTTACTGCAAGAGAGAGCGAGACCTACTAGTCTCACTGATTTTTCCTAGGCATCCTCCAGGGCTGCAGTTGCAGCTGGCAGACAGTAAGAACTTTTGAAGGAGTCTTCTGCCGCGGGGAAATCTCCCTGCCTGAGAAGGCATTACAGCCGCACACATACCTTGCTAATCTTTTCACCAGTGAAATCGCCAAATCTTTTCAAGGCGATGGTCAGGACGCTGGGTGAGTCTTGTATTGTAAGGCTCTTGGATGCAGCACCGATCTTTTCACACCTGCAAAGTACAGGCAATTGATTCAACTCACTGAGAGAGCAGCTAGCTGCAGTTTTCACAACTGAGGAACTGCACAAGATGTTGTGCGAGCGAGGCCGCAGAGCTTGTGCACTTGGATACTCTAGGCCCTTCACTTGGGAACTCTAGCACCTTTCGGAAGCTGTGGTGGCCTCCCACCCCACGTGCTTGTGCTCAGCTCTTTCCTGCTTGAGCTCACTGCTACCCAGAGGAGGCAGCTTTTAACTCCTGGCTGTAGGAGTAGGTTGGTGCACAATTTCCCAGTTAGCAAGGACGAGCGCCCCCAGGAAGACAGCAAGCGGAAGAAAATACTCCCATAGGCCAGCGTGTGCGCTCCTTGGCCAAGACTGCCAGCTAGTTGCAGAGAATGGGAAAGGTTCTGCTTTGAGAAGCAAGTGGACGCTTTGCAAGCTTTGGGTGAGTTCAGGCTGTGAGCTGCACAGCCAAAAGCTGCCTCTCATGCTCTTCTTTGTGCAGTAAGTCAAAGGAGAACTTGTGCTTTGAGATAGGCCACAGGTTCGGCCAGGATGAAGCTCCAATTTGGATGGCATTAGGCAGAATCTTACTTGCTGCATTGGTAGCAATTTTCACCTTCCAGCAGCTCCGCTCTCACAAATTCTTTGAGAGCGCTGGGGACAGAGGAGGCTGCCTGCATGAGGAAGAAAGTAGGGCACTGAGATCCCGGAATCTGGATCCCAGCCCGTGACTCCCCTCTTGCCGCGGGGCCTCCCTCGTTAACACCTGGGAATCCTCCTGTGAAGCAGTGAACACTAGGGAGAGGGGAGCTGAAGGAGAGTGTGCTGAACACTGACTGTGCTTGAGCGTCTTGAAGAGCCTTATCAGGCTAGAAAGCCTTGTTGGAAAGGTTGTCTCAAAGTACTGGGCTACCAAGAGCTACCTGTCTGTGGTGGCACACAATGAAGTTAGCTTTGCAGGAGTAAGAAAGGACAAAAAGAAAAGAAAAGAAAAAAACCCAAACCCAAACCAAAGCAAACCACTAGTAAAGCCATCGTATAGCAACTGGCAGTGTACAGAGGCAGTACTGAGGAAGCCTGGCAGGATGAGCATGTGTGCAGAGCCCCCAGCCATCCATCACCCCACGATTTTGCTGTGACCAGTGAGGTCTTCCTAAGGGAAGACTGACGAGGTGAGAAAGTCACAAAAGGGGAGAGCCAAGCTCAAAATCTCAGCACCTTCAAAGACATCGTTGGCCAGAATTCCACAACCGCTTACCTTTATCTCCAAAGCGATGTCGAGGAACGCCTCAGAGGACTCTGAAACGGCTTGGCAGCTCAGACACGTTACTGCAATGCAAACAGAAACACTTCACAAAACACGAAGGACACTCACTTGCTCCATCTTCATTACTGAGAGCCAGTACTTGAGGGAAACTCTTTGCAACAAACAGGCACAAAGGCACACTTCTGAGGGCACTAAGAGTCGTAAAAAGTACCTCTGGATGTTAGGAATCCTCCAAATATTTCATGGATGACCGTGGTGCCTTGCAACAAGGTGTCCAAGCTGGAAACAAAATGTTATCATTGTCACTCCCAAGAGCCCAAGCAGAGAGTCAAAGAGCTTTTCTTTTCGGTGAAAACCCTGGGCAACGCAGGGTAGCAAATGAAGGGTCCTAAAGTCCTAGAGAACACTTAAAGGATAAGTTGGTTCTGCTTACTCGGTGCATCCGTTCAAATAATCAACGTGCATAGCAGCCACGATGTAACGTAGGAATTCGTGAGCATCTTCCTGTCTGCCGAAGCAGAAACGCTCACCTCTTCCTAGTGAATAAAAGGGTTATACAAGGCTTATCTCATAGAAAGGGATAGAAGAAGATGTAGTTTGCTAAAACCTCCCTTCCCTCACAAAAAACAAACAAACAAACAAAAAACTCTCCGTACCCATTGCACCCATGAAACAGCCCTCTCAAAATTTAGGCCTTTCTACAGAGAAAGCCATGTGAAAAGACTTACGCCGAAGGTCATTGAGGACTGCCAGAGGCTCGATGGCCTTGTCAGAGCTGAACAGGACCTGGTTGATGTGTGTTTCCATGGTACACAGCATGCAGGAACCTTGCTCACAACCTGTTGAGCGTCAAGGAAGTAACCCCCTGGCTTTAGTGAAAGCTAGCGACGTTGCTAGAGACAACCTTAAGCAACAACAACCTTGCAGCTTCAAGTGCACTCTCTGCCCTGCGTACCACGCTCTCCTCTCCAAAAGGGCCAAGAGGCCAGTCTGTGTGCATAAGCATTAAGCAGGAAGTCTGCAGTAGCATGCATTTTCTGAGGAAACACCTAAAGGACTATTGGCAAGACATCCTTTGCAAGGGCAGGGAAGTGCACAGGAATAGGCACACCAACTGAGAGTGCTTTCACAGTGCTCTTTGGTAGCTTTCCTCCTCTTGCAGTGCAACCGCATCTGCTGTCACAGTGGTCGTGCATTAGGGAAAGCCAGCTGTGACAGAACGCTGAGAACCTGTGACAGCCTCCTGCAAAATTTTAGCTTCTTTCTACGAACGCGTAAGTAACTCCAGGCCAAATAGTCCTGGAGTGCTTTGCTTCCCTAAACCCTTCCGCATTCACTGGAGGGAGGAAAGAATGCCTCCTTGGCATTTGGGCACAGGGCGTTAAATGAAGGCGAGCACTGCAGCAGCTCTCCTGAGCCTGCCGTGCACACGCTGTTGAACGCCAGCCCCATCAGGCAAAATAGGGCAAAGTCAGAGTTTGCTTCCCAGAGGCATTCTTGGTCTTTCAGCAGGAGCAGAGTTGTCCAGGAGGTTGCGAGGAAAGGCTTCCCAAGTACTCACACGACTGGCTGTGCTCTCTGGAAAGCATGTAATTAGCCAGAGGGGGAGTGTAGGTCAAACACTGCAGAACCGCGTTGAGGAAACACGTATTTCCCAGGTTGTGGAGTCCAGCTCCAACGCTTTGCCTCTGCTGCCAAGACACAGGAATCTTCTTTGCTGGCAAAGACATCCTTCCTGGTGGAGCCATTCCCTCAGCAGTGGCTGCAAGGAAAGCACATTGTCAAAGAGACTGCCTGCCTTTGTTCTAGGAAGGCAGGTTTCCAAGCCGGTGTTCTGGAGAGCAGCCCCCAGCACCAGAAGCAGCTGCGTGGAGAACACAAGCACCTAGCAGAGACAGCCCATGCAGGGCTGCCGCTCCCATTGGCTGGCCACTCAAGAGCTTATTCACATCTCTTTCTCATGGGCGACAATGACTTGTGGGCCCCGGGGAGTCACAAGATTAACCCTTTCTCTTGAAGCCTTTACTCACAGGAGTAGCTCCTTTGTCGGCCATCTCTTGCAGGCGGTACCGCATGGCAGCCTGCAGAGCGGGAGTCCATCTCTACACCGTCCAGTTCCAATTGGAAAAGGAAGGAGCCCAGTTCTTCCAAGGGCTTGCTCAGCTCACGCTCCCTTTCAGCAGCGTGCTCGCGAGCGCCGGGGCAGAGAGCGCGCAAGCAGCTCTTGCGCCAGCAGCCTCTGTGCCGCCGAGTGACCCCAGCCGTGCGGGCCATTGTGAGGGAGGGCAGCGCGGCCAAGGCGGGGCTCGTGGCAGCTGAGTGGGCACATCCTTTATGAGGCAGGGTCACGGCAGAGACGCGCTCAGCTGACGCCGGGGAGCGCAGGGCGCTGTGCAGAGCCTGTGGCCGCTGCGCTGCCCCACTCAAGGTGGGGGCAGAAGCAGGGACGGTGCTTCCGCCAGCACAGCTCTCACACCTGTTTCTCAGGCAGAATACACTCAGGAAGGGAAGAAGGCACGCGCTTGTCACCATCCCTCATGGGCACTTTGACATGGCCTATTCTCCTTGGTGCGAGGTGTATCTTTCCCTCTTGTGGTGTGCGCCACACTCTCCCACGGCCTTGTAGAGCACAACACCGCGCTCCTAGAGGCCCCAGGGCCCTTTTCCAGGCTTTCTCTCTAGGTGTGGAGGGAAAGCAATCAGCTCATGTTGCAGTACTGGCACCCGCCTCCAGTGCTCAGGAACAAGCCATGGTGTTTTTGCAGTCTCAGCAGATGCCACCAAACTAAAAGTAAACCGAGCAAAATTCTGCTTGTTGTTTTTTGCTTTCATGATGTGAGCATGATTAGGCCTCACTTGCAATGCCTCGCAAGGCCTCGGGAAGCTGGGCTGCGAGTGAGGAAGCAGCAGGGCTGCACTCAGTCTAGTCTTAGCCACTGGTTGAGGGATTGTGGCTACAGCAGGAGGGCTTTCTCTGCACTGTGGCAGGAAAAACGTAATATGCAAGCTACGCGCCCTGCCTATCCCTCCACAAAACAAAGAACAAAAAAAAGAAAAAAAAAGAAAAGGAAGAAAATGGAAAATGCCTTAATCAAGCTTTCTCTTTAGAAGCTTTAAGTACACTCTCTGTCCTGCGTTCCATGCTCTTCTGTTGATGAAGTCAACAGAATCTTCTGGGATGAAGTATTCAGCCATTCCTATTTACTCGGTAGATGGAGTACTATAGCCAGCGTGTATGCAGGTGTTCCTCTGTTGTCCATGTATTGGTTTTGTAATGTCAGTGGGCATGAATGCACTGTGATCTTTGTCATGCTTGCTCCTGCATTTTCGCACGTCTTCTTCTTGCTGCTGGTGTATTTGTAGAAGCCCTTCCCTTTTTCCCCTATGGTTCTTGCTAAGTTTAATTCCTAACAAGCCTTGTCCTTCCTTGATGCATCCCTGCATTCTCTGACAATGTGCCTTTATTCCTTTCAAATGGTCTGACTCTTCTTCCACATGATGTTTTCTTTCTTTTTCTGCTTAAATTTTACCACGAGTTCCTTCCAATCCACACAGGTCACAGGTCTCCTGCCCGCCTCGCATCACTTCTTTCTTGTAGGAATGCACCAATCATGAGCTTGGACAAAGTAGTGCTTGAATATTAGCCAACTATCCTGGACTCCCTTTCCTTCTAGGGCCCTGGACCAGGGGACTCCTTCAAGTAGGTCCCTGAAGAGGTTAAAGTTATTTCTCTAGAAATCCAGGGTTGCAATCCTACTTTTTGCCTAGTTTCCTCCTCGCAGTATATCGAATTCCAACATCTTGAGATGGCTGGAAGGAAGATGGGAGCAGCTCAGCAGTGGATGCCACAAGCCACGGGGAACAAAGGGGTCAGAGTGGTGGATGATTGGTTGTCCCTCTTCTTTTGCCCCAATGCGCTGTGGGCCAGATCCACCACCAGCACAAAATGACCACGAGATGCCCCAAGATGTGCAACTTGCTGAATTTCTCTAAAATGGTGCACTTTGGGGGATGCAAGGCATTGAGGTGAGTGTGCGAGGAAGGGCTGTGATGAGGCCTGTGATCACCATCTTGTGCATCACCAACCTCTAGTTGTGCAGATGCAATTGCAGGAAACCCAGGACATCCTCATCAATCTCCTGCTCAAAGTCCATGCAGTCCAGCAGCTGAAACACACCCAGTTGCAGATTGACTGATTATCAGAGCCAACAGCACTCCCTGAATCCTCTGAACCTCCTGCGGAGTCTCAGTTTGAGACATTTGTGAAACGTTTGAGTGGAGAACGGGCCCAGAGCTGCATGACTTGCAAATGGTTATGAATAGTTGGCCATCAGAAATGACCCTCTGGCAGAAATGAACCCAGGTTTGGGTGACTGAGGGGAATGCAGCTCCTGTGGGACAGGAGCCCAGCCCCACTGAGCTGCAGTCTGCCCCTGCCCAGATAAGAGAGCCCAGTGTGTGCAGGCTCTGCCCAGAGACACTGCTTACCACCATGCCCACATTGATGAAGACAGATGGTGGCAATCTCCCAGTGTTTGTCACCGCAGCTGATCACAGTGACTACATGATCAAACATCCTGGAACATTCATCGGCCGCATTCATCCACAGCTTCCTGGCCAGAGAGGGGAGAAGGTATCGTGGGCACGGAGCTGGACAGGCAAACCTCTTAGTGCTGCCTGTGCTGCCAACTCGAGCCATCCTGCCACAAGTCTGGCCCCGTGAAGCAAGCTGGCATTTCCGCACAGCTTCGGCAGTGGCAGCCTTTCCCCACCACACCTTGCCTGGCAGTCCAGCTAGTCAGGCCTATTTTGGTGAGAGTGGAAAAGTGCCCTTAGTCCTCCAAAGTTGTGTCCTTCCAGCTCTCTGTGTTCAGGGCAGAAATGCTGGGCCAGATGAGGAGGAAGGTGGCTCTCACCTAGTCAGCAAAGTGGCTCCTGCGTGTTAGGTCTCCAGACTCGTAAGCGTGTCCCAGCCCCCTGCCTCTCCATGGAGTCAGCCAGATGGCCATGCTGACTTCCTGCCTACATGAAACACAGAAGGCCCATTTTGTGAAGCAAGGGGTGATTGCACTGACAAAAGTGTTCTGTCCATAACATTCTGCAGATATGGGGAGGCAGGGGAGATGTCCACAATGCCCTGAGATATCTGTTGCTGCCATTGCCTTTTTTTCTCTACTGCGTAACCCTCCACCTCCAGCCCTAGGCGGGTGGCCTGACTTTGCCTAGGTGTCCCCTGCATTGCCCCCTTGGAGAGATGGGAGGAGAAGGATGGAGCTCCTGGTGGGGCTGACCAGAGGATGCTTTTCCTCCTGACCATATATCTGGCTGTAGCCTTGAAGGTCCTGCTGCCACAACCTGTGGGCAGTGAGTAGTGAGCTGCTGGGGTGCGGTTGGATGGCTGGGATCAGGGTCATGGTGTGCTGGTCCCATAAAGAGGCAGAGCTTGCAGGTCGCCAGAGGGGCTACAGCTCTGCCGCTGGCACAAAGCTTTTGGCTATCCCAGGTTCAGGGAGAGTGGGATGCACCTGCACTCGATGCTTGGGAGGCACATCATCTTTGCCAGGGGAGAAGGGGAAAGAGTTCTCTGGGCATGGAGCAGCACCATAGAAGTTGCATGTTTTGACAATACGATGCAGAGAGTGGTGGTTCCTCGCTAGTCTGACAGTATGTTGGAAGTGAGGGAATATAGGCCTGGCAGCTGGGACCTTAATCCCCTGACAGAGACAGTGTTGCAAAAATCAGCATCATTCCTGCTCCCTGAACCGAGGTGGACAACCAGCTTGTCACCAGTCACCTGTTCCTTTAGGCGATGGTCATCAAGCCAGGGCGCACCTGTCTCGATGTCCTCCTGGGGACAGGCAGGTCAGCAGGAGCAGAAGGAGATGCTCCGACAGCTGTGGGAAGGATGAGTGTGTGTGTCTGCAGGAGGAGCGGGCTGGAGGGTCACTCTCGGATTCCTTGTTTAGGCACCTCAGTGGAATGCATGCGCCCAGGTTGGGGAGCACTTGTGTTCAGTCACAGTATGTTACTCTTCATTGTACATTAGCCCCTTTCAGAAGCCTAATGCCAAATTCTCTTAGTAGTTAACAGCGTTGGCACCGATGGCACATAGCTCTTCCACACTCTCAAATCTCCCTTACTCTTTCCGGTCTTGTTTGAAGACTCTCTCAAGAGCTCTTCTGTACTGAAATGCTTCTTAATACAGTATCATCGAGATCAGTAAAATGGGCTAAGCTGCTCCCCTTCAAGTTGCGGACCCTCAGTACATTCTCCTATGAATGAATCAAATCCTCAAGGTAACTGGGGCAGTCTCATTTTGAGCTTCTTTTCACCCAAAGCTTTAAGAGAGTGGCGCAACCTGGGCAAATGCTGATTCTCTATTAAGCCTTGAAGCAATCTGAGAATTAGCTGAGAAAGTTGCCTAGTTCATGGAATGTTACTCTGACTGTTCTGCATGGAAGTATTAAATGGTGCAAAGAAAGACAGTTTTTGTTCAGTCATATGAGCAGCTAGCTAGCATAAGGTAGAACCTGATGCCCACAATGACACGGTGTCCTGCTAGCTTGTTAAGGGAGACAGTAAAATAATCCATAGGGGGTCAACCAATAAACTTTATTCACCAGTGCAAGATCTTTGTGCTAACAACATCCACCATTAAGTGGCACAATTGTTATGGGGCATAAGCTTTGTAATTAGCCTCTTGCAATGAGTGCAACTGACTAAGGTATGCTGCTTGTCCCTGGTAAAATGCTATAGCGTTTCTTCACCATGAGCGTCCAGGAGATGACACCACCTTGCAAAGAGATGACAACTGCTAGCATATTTCTTCTCCCTGAATGTGCAGAGGACTCTCAACTGGCTACCCTGCATGGATAGAGGAGCGTAAGATCCAAACCAGGACAGGATCACAGCTTTACTTTCCCACCATCAAGCCTTCTTCCCTTCCCAGACTGGTCACAGTGCAGCAGCTCCCCTGATGTAAGAGAGCCCCAGGAAGGAAGGAGTGTTCCAAACTTTTCTGCTCCCTTGCAAACCCTGGACTCCATGGGACGACTTGCTACTACAGGGGCTGGCATTGAGCTCTCTCAGCTCTGGCTTCCTGGTGATGCAAAACATCTTGCAGGTCTGGCATTGTCAGAGAGTGGGTCCATCAGGTCAGTGTCTTATGCCCAAGGACTCCTGATGGGACATCTCACAGCAGCAGAAGTGGGGAGCATGCCTTGGGGAGTAGGACCATCTCCCTCAAGGGAGCATGGCCTCCCCAGCATGCTCTCCCATGAGACAGGGGTCTCCTGGTTGCAGAGGCCCTTCTCCTCTGTCACCCCAACAGCAAAGCCTTCCTCAGTGCCCCATGTGGCTCACACTCGTCTGTCCCCCTGCCCCTGCCAAAACTTTGCCTTGCACCAAACAGGGGAGGAGCTTGATCCTCCTTCTCAGGATCCACACAGCTGGCAGTTGATGCTGCTGGTCCCCAGCTCCCCCTCACTCACAGAGAGGGATCTGGACGGGCTGGATTGATGGGCTGAAGCCAGCTGTAGGAGATTCAACAAAGCCAAGTACTGGGCCCTGCATTTGGTCACAACAACCCCATGCAACACTACAGGCTTGGGGCAGAGCAGCTGCAGAGCTGCACAGCAGACAAGGATCTGGGAGTGTTGTCTGACGGCTGTTGAACATGAGCCAGCAGTGTGCCCAGGTGGTCAAGAAGACCAACAGCATCCTGGCTAGTGTCAAGAATAATGTAGTCAGCAGGACTAAGGGAGTGATTGTACCTTCTGCTCGGTGCTGGTAAGGCTGTGCTTCAAATACTGTGCTTAATTTTGGGCCTCTCACTACAAGAAAGACATTGATGCACTGGAGTGTGTGCAACGAAGGGCAACAATGTTGGAAGGGGCTGGAGCACAAACCTTATGAGGGAACTGGGAGTATTTAGTCT